>NW_008580154.1:1349595-1351726 GCF_000520115.1 Aphanomyces invadans
ACTTCCACGGGCCAACCCATTGGTGCTGGAGCAAGCGGACGTCGAAGCCACCCGATCACTTCAACTGACACGGCATCATGGGCCCGAAGGAGGCTTGTATGGTCTACGACCAGTCGTGGTCGTTGAAATACGCCATGGAGGTCACCGAAAGAAGCTCGGGCGGCGCCGTCACATCCACGATCTGCCTGTTCTGCAAGTTGCACGGCCGCCAACTCGACATGGTGGGCTGCCAGGAAGGGGCCGCAATACCCCACCTCGTGGCGCACAGATCTCTTCCTGAAACATCTCACCAGTCAGCACGCTGATTTGTGGGATGCGTACCAGAACGGGTCCATCGACGGCAAGAAGCCACTTTCAAAAGCCGCATCGCTCTCAGCAATACGCTCCACAACTATTGGGGTCTCATTGGTGACGTGTTGGAGTTCAGCATGAGCAGTGAGACGGCGAGGTCGTGATCGCCGAGCTCATGGTCCGACCTGAAGTCCAGATGGCCGCTTTGGACTACGACATGGACGAGAGTACGATCGCCATCGCTCGAGCATCTCCCGCCGGCTTTGCCCAGTTGAAGCGCAACGCTCTGCTCCTGCTCAATGTCCATGAAGACGGGTCGTACAAGACCACCATCAAAAACGTCGATCGGTTCAAGCTCGCCATCAAGCTCGTCTCGCACGGCCTGTCGTTCCGGCAGACTGCAAACGCCATGGAGGCCGTGCGCGCCACCTTCAACCTCAACAAGCTAACCGGCATCAAAGACAACAGGTCGTTTCGCCCGTGTCCTCGTCGGAGTCTCCATCCAGATGATCGGCGATATACTTGCCACGGACGATGTCAGGTCGATGTCGATCGAGTTCGACGGCAGCAGTCACCGCGGGACGACGTTCATCGACTTGCGTGTCCGTCTCGGCGTCAAGGGCGTGCTGCACAACCTCCATCTGATCGCCATGCCGCACTTCGACTGACACACGGCCAGCCACCAGGTCGTGATGTTGAAGAAGCTGCTCTCTGCTATCTACCCCTCGTGGGCCGACAAGCTCCTCGCCGTCTCCACGGACGGTGAGCCGACCAACAAGGGTCGCATCAACGGCGTGCAAACGCAGCTCGTCGGGCTTGCGACGCATGACGTACGTCTGTAGACTAGTCGTGTTGGCCACGCATCCGTGCTCATGTGTGTCGCAGGTGTTGCAGATATGGTGCGTTCCGCATCAGATGGATCTCGTCGTCTAATCAACGACGCGACACCTGGACGGCTGTCAGTGAATCGACACAACATACGCCGTCACCGTCTTTCTGAGCCGGCAGGAAAACCTCATCACCGAGATGGGCGCCATGTGCCCAAAGAAGACGGATCGGTGCATGCACCTCTCCCACGTCTTGGCGTTCTTGATCAAACACGAGAGCCGGATCCTGGACTTCTTTGCCGAGCGAGTAGCGCAAGAGGCTGGCGGCCATCCTCCCGTCCTCACCCAGCTTTGGTGGATGATCACGTACGCGATCGCATCAACATCACGTTCGCCCAGCTACAGTGCAAGTCCATCGTGATCTGCCAGCAGCGCACGATCGTCAGCGAGCTCGTTGCCGATCTGTTGGTCATGTACTCCGTGCAGCACGTCGACGTCGCCGTCGTGGACCTCAACGACTTGGACGAGTCGGACTGCCTGCTCATGGACGAGCGCTTCATCCTCAAAGAGTCGTTGAGAGGTGACGTTGAAGATCAGGGATCTCGGGCCATGTTTCACCTCGGCAAGTTCGACGACATGAAGAAGGTCATTACCGAGATCGGCAAGTTCGTCCTGCAGACGACCATGGGCCTGGTCGCCATGCAGACGGAGCGCACGACGGCAAATGAGGCTGAAGAAAACGCGCCGCACGTCATGCCGGCCGAGCTCGTCAAGGTGCGCCCTGCCACGTTCGTCAAGGAGATCATCGGCCGACATATGAACCGCCTGAATAAGTTCTGGACGGTCGACGACATCTACTCGATCGAGGAGGAGCATCGCGCCCTTATCGCCGCCTACCGCAACGAGCGGAACCTCCACTCGAGCATTGACGGGAATGATCACACGACCGAGTTCAACGACGCCTAGGACCAGATCTGCGCCGGTGGACGGTTCGAGCTTCTGCGTCGGTTCTG
>NW_008580154.1:1365396-1369842 GCF_000520115.1 Aphanomyces invadans
TCGAGCATTGACGGGAATGATCACACGACCGAGTTCAACGACGCCTAGGACCAGATCTGCGCCGGTGGACGGTTCGAGCTTCTGCGTCGGTTCTGTGTCGGGTTGGCTTCCGCGCTCCCCAACACGAATTCAATCTAGTTCGAGATTTCCATTCTCAAGTGGGAAACGGACGCGTATCGCGAGAACTTCCTCAATCTCTCCTTGGAGGGCATCTTCCAGGCGAAGAAATTCGACCTGCTGGGCTCGTTGTGATAAACCCGCCTCACAAATGGGCACTTTTGGGCTATATTTCGACAGTTCCACTTTTAGGCCCAGATTCTTCCCACTTTTAACCTAAAAGTAGGAAAAGTGGAAATTTCCACCTTTAATGGGCCTTGGGTTAGGGTTGTTTCTGAGCAGGGGAACATAAGATTTCACAAATCTCAAATGTCAGACCCCGCCTGTTAACCATACTGAGGTGTAGTTAAATTTCTAGCGCTTCTAATTGGTACACAAAAATTCTCCTGATTAAAGCCGATCAACTTGAACTAAGCCTCGTAATTTAATAAATTCGATTTGATTACGCCTCCATACATTTCAGGATTAAACAATGTCGGATTTTTCCGGGGAACACTATAATTGTAGCCACAAGCATGACGGGCAGCTCGTCCGGTGCCGTGTAGTTGAAGCCTGGTCCGAGTGCTCAGTGCTGTCGATTTCGATTGCACCGGAAAGAACAAAATGTATGCAAATTCATATGAATTCTAGTCGAACCGCAATCCGAGGAGCTCACTGAAATCAATATCACAATCACTACCCTCATTCTGCACATAATGATGCTCAAGTTGAGAGTATTCACAAATCGCTCATCACCAACGACCCTGCAACCTCCGTGGCAAGCTCGTCGACTTTCTTGTAAACGTCAGTTTCCTTGAGGCGAACCAAAACCGTACTTGTAACGTCGGCGTCAGCAACGACTACTGGAAAAGACAGAATGCAACGCCCACCGAAGATTTATGTGACATACATCGAATATTATCCAATCATATTCTATTTTTGAAATAACACGACATCATTGGCGGAATTTTTATGTTCGCCTCGTGGGATTTATATGCGACTTGTAATTTAATTTCATTTTGAGTGATTAAAATTAGTCAAAGGCACTGTGATAGGCTAAAATAACCATCGAACTTCGAAGCTCTCTGGCCAACCAGAATCCAGAATTTCATGCGACATCGAAGACAAGATGGGCGTTGCATTCTGTCTTTCCCAGTACTTCAGGGAGCATGCCACGACTCGCCAACGCCATCTTATGCATATGAGGTATGCGGTAGTTGTTGGTTCCATACCCTTCGACAATTTCCTGCATGCACACGTCCAATGTAACGAATTTGGAGTCCATCGCGCCAATACCGATAACTGTTCAAGCAGCGTTCGCCGCATCAATGATGTCGTCAACACGATGCGCGTGGCTCTTCTCTTCCACAGAGTGGATGGCGCGCGGAAGAAACCAAGATTAATAACGTTCAAGTCGAGCGAGTTGGAGTCGTACATACAGCAAGACTCGCCGGATTCGGCAGTGTTACGTGCCATTTTGCATTGTCTTGTAGAATAAAGACGTTCCTCGTCGATGAACACGGTCACTTCGATTTGATTGCTGGAATCACCATGTTGATCATCATTGTTCGGTAGACGGACCGAGTCATGGGTATCGGTTTTGCTCAAGGTCGCCGGCAGGCTCGTACGCTGTGCAGCAACCGTCTCAGTAAAGTGGAAAGTAATGATTTTGCTGTCGAAACAATTGGATGTCTCATCTCCTCACCTAAGGCGGGGAACCGCGGACAAGAACGTCACATTGATGATAAAACAATTGGATCGGAAGGTTCGATGCGGAGGCTCCTCGCCCAGTGCGATGTTCAGTCTGATGCTAAACGTTAAGACACTTCTAATATCGCCCATATCTTGAGCAACAGTAGCGTGTGCGAGGAGGCGTTGATGTTCTTATGATTCGATTGGGCTCCAAAGTGAAATCAACTCAAACTCCTGAGAAACCGTACGACACGCAAAATTCGAAAATTCGTTTGTGTGCAATATGATAAAAACAATCTACCAGCGGCACATAAGCGCCCTCAACAACACTTTATATATGCACAATCACTCTCTTAGTAGTTAACTGGCTTTCCAGACGACTTCAAAACAGCAATGCAGCAGGACTTCATGCTTCGAATAAGCTTTTCGAGGTACTTAAGGGCCAGCGCATTCCAGTGCACTAAAATGGCATGCATACTGCTTTCCGCCGCCACACACACGTTGACATAGGTAGCCTCATACATTCTCAATCGGATTGAGGACTGGAGAAAGGGCTGGCCACTTAATAGTGACAATGCCGTTGTCATCTAAAATTCTTCCGTCTCATTCGACGAATGAATCAAGGCATTATCGTGCTGGAAGACGAACTCATCAGCGAAGCGAGCATGGGCAGATGGGAGCATAACGTCCGATATCGTCGTGATATTAGCAGACGAATCCTGGCGGCCTTCCAAGAATGCCAACTCCGACTTTCCATCAGCCCAAATTGCTCCCCACACCACAGCCGACCCGCCACCATTTTGGCGACTGAATGTGCCTTCATATCCCGTCCGATGCAATGCCAGTAGGATTTGAGACCATCGGGACATCAAGGTTCCACTTCTTCTCATCCGAGAAGATAATTCTACTCCAGGAATCCCAACCGATGTCGACGGTTTGTTCCGCCCAACGTACGCGCTCTTGCATGCGTATTTCGGTAAGACGTGGCTTCTTGATCATCTATAATCGTGTGGACGAGTTGAGCAGGCGTGTGATGGTCGTTCGGTAGGCGCAGAGATTGAGCTCATGTTAAATTCGATTGCAACTTTGGGGTGCCCTCGTCAGCAAGGAGAATATGTGGCGCTTGTCACGGTCACAGAGCTTGGTTAGGCGGCCACCAGAGAACTGCTTGCCGTATATTTGGATCACGAAGGACTTGTAGACAACTGTACGACTTCGATTGATGAAATTAGCTGTCTCGGCTACACTAAGGCCGAATTAGACGCAAACTTCGATCTTTCCTTGCTCGAGCTCTGTCAGCTGCGCGGCATGGCCCATATCGTGGTTGCAAAGTGTCGTCAAGGCTGCGAAATGGAAACTGAGATCAACAGACTTGCTTTGAGGAAGGTACTTTATTGAATTCTTCTGGGCGGGATGTTTTGCATCATGCTGTAACGTTTTCGACGAAATCAAATTAAAATTGTGAGCTCTGAAGATATATTATGCAAGGTTATAAATACAACATGAATCAACCTCTACAATGCGTTGTACCCATACTTCCTCGTCGCCATGTAGTCTTCGATCAATGCCATGTGGTCGATCCGAAGGAACTGTATCATGTGGGCAGATGTCACGACCATCTCCTGGCGTCGTAGGTATGTGACCAGCTCACGTGGTTGGGGGATGTTGGTCTTGCCACCATATGTGCCAGTGTTCTTCTTCCGTGTCTTGGATCCCTTGAACGACATCATGGTGTCCTTCGTTTGTAGCCATCGGCGCACGAATCTTACCGGGTAACCAATTGCTACAGCTGCGTGCTGAACATATGTTTTCTCCGCCAAGAGGACAGCATTGAGGTTTTGTGCAAGCTTTGGACGCTGTCGACGATTTGGCGTTGCAACGTCCATGGGCAATGGTGGTGGATTGACTTACAAGGTTATCAAAACGTACATGGATGTAGGCTTGAAGATTGCGGGGGATATATTTAACCAATAGAATTCTTCCATTTGATTTGATCACTTTTGATTGGATAATTCAAACTAATATTCCAAGTTTTTTGGCGCGGACTTATTCAGCGTCGTTTCCTGTATGCGATCGGAACGTCGTTCGTTTGACCTTTGGAATAGTCTTAAGTTGTTCAGCAATTGATACATGCATTACACGTTGCCACTGTTACCCTTTTTGCGGGGGGGGGGTACATCCGCGCATGGAGGATTTGAATACATGTCCACATGTGCTCGCTTGCGGCCACAACGTGGTAGTTGTCGGTGGGAACGACGCACGCTACGGCGGCAGGAGCTTCGACATCACTGCTTGCAGCGACGATGACAACTTCATCACCTGGTGTCGTCCATGCATAGCTCCTGCATCGTCCGACCAGACTCGAGATTCTCCATGTCGCCATTGTCAATTTCCTTGGGCTTGTCACAAGGCGTCTGTGTGTCTTGGCTTGATAGCGCACTTGCTTCGTCGGTGCAGGGTGCACATTTGATGATAGCAGAGCGAGGCGCTCGCCGCCCAGGGGGCAGCGGCCTGTTGACCATCGTCAATTGCACCTCGCCCGTTTTATTCGAGTCTCAATTGGGACTAAATTGAGAAATGCCGGTAGCTTCCCATGTGCAGTTCACACGGATCGCATGGGCAGCGCTACAGCTAGGCGGGCTACGAATCGGCATAGAA
>NW_008580154.1:1378015-1390209 GCF_000520115.1 Aphanomyces invadans
CTGTCACCGCCGACGGATAGCGCTGCGACATACAAGACTCCATAGGCGATACGAGCATGTCCCTCCTCCGTACGCCAGTGGTGGCTCCTTCCGCGCCATGCATGTGTGAATGTCGCCATGTGATGCATACATCTGCTTGCCGACCCACCGAAACCACATCGGTAATCCAACGGACAATCAACTCTGGACGGTGGACATGCACCGGCTTCTCTTGGCGCAGCGTGGTGCTCAAAAGGAGCTCCTGTCTGACGAACTCGGTGCTCTTGACGGCGACGCGGCAGTCGTGGAGGCAGCTCTACATCTGCTGGCAGAGTATACGCGCGGCGCCATGTCGCCACCACATGTGCCGTCCGTCTTGTGAGACGTTCGCCAGAATTCAAGCCGACAAAGAATCCAAGTTGAGGGAAACAAATATTTTACGATATACGGCGTTGGGCTAACTCGGCGAAAGGACGCAATTGTCAATTTCCATTGTTCACAGCCATGTTCAAAGCACTGATTGTCCTCGGTCTTGCCGCACAAGCCGTCGCGTTCCCGAGCTTTGTCGCACAGGTGCCAAACGGCGATAAAGTCGCCGGCGTGGGGGCCATTGGTCACGTCAACCCGGCGGGCGGCGGCGCGCGCAATGCGTTCGGCCAGGCCTTTGCGAGGGCCGGCACCAAATGGACGCCTGAGCTGTGCCAAGCCGATTCCGACGGCGACGGCGCCACGAACGGAGAAGAGCTCGGCGATCCGTGCTGCACATGGAAAGTTGGCGCGACGTTGAGCACGACCACGGCGACCCATCCTGGCAAAGCTGACACGTTCACCGCAGACCAGCTCAAGGCGCTCAAGTGTGCGACTAGTCCGTTGACGACGGCCAAGCCAGTTGTGAGTGCAGCCACGCCGTCTTCATCCGTTGTATTTGCAGTGGCAGCCGCAGCGGTTGCCGTGTTTGTTCAATAAAAACGAGCTCCTTCCGCTTCACGTTGGTCGTGGATGTAGCTCGCAATGGCCGCGCGGTGGCCTCGTCACTTAGCTCGCCACTGTCGCCTCCGCAGCGCCTGCTGGATGCGTCCTTCCAGTCACCGCCGACGGATGGAGAAGCAGAAATGGATGGAAGCAACACCCGTGATGATTGTCGTACTGGAGGCACGTGGCCAAGAAGATGCAGGCAATTTGTTTGTTGTGCCGCCCTCTACCACCACTTGCGCTTGTCAGGTGATTCACAACCAATCAGTCGGAACATGGGAAGAAGAATTGTGAAATGTTGTCCGTAAAGGAGATTGTGACTATCTCTAGGTCTTCTCAGTTCGATGGCTAGAGAACTCTCTCGTAGGCGTGCTGCCCTTCAACGCTATGACGACAGTCGTGCTGTAAATGGACAATTGTGTATTGATGGGATTGCGTGCAGAGTAAGGTGGGAATATCAACTCGTCCGACTGGACAAGGTCGAGCCTTTCGCTGGATTTTCGGACATGACTACTTGGTTTGGTTCTTGACGCCCAAAATGCGCGCCCGAATCTCTTCCTGGTTGCCTAGGTAGTGTCCGCTCAATGGAGCGATCGCGTCTTTGTGGGGAATTGGAGTCATGTTGTCGTCCAAATGGTACACGAGCGGCACGCCAGTCGGTACGTTCAGTTCCGTGATGTCGTGCTTGGAAATGTTGTCCAGGTGCATGATGAGCGCGCGCAGACTGTTGCCATGGGCAGCAATCAGGACGTTCTTACCGTCGCGAATGTTAGGTACGATGTCGCATTCCCACACTGGCATCACGCGCGCAGCGGTCATCTCGAGCGACTCACTCAATGGCAAGTCTTCTTTCTTCAGGTGACCATATCGGCGGTCGTGACCGGGGTAGTACTCACTATCTGTCGTCAACTGGGGAGGCGGGATGTCGTAGCTGCGGCGCCAGATCAACACTTGTTCTTTGCCGTGCTTTCGGACGGTTTCTGTTTTGTCGAGCCCGGTGAGGCCACCATAATGTCGTTCATTCAAGCGCCATTCGTTATGGATCGGGACGAAAATTTGATCGGATTGCTCCAAGACATGCCAGCACGTGCGGATGGCACGACTCAAGTACGACGTGTACGCCACATCAAACGTCAAACGGGCGTCGGCAACGGCCTTGCCGGCAGCTTTCGCTTCTTCGTGACCTTTCGCGCTCAACGGGGCATCATACCAGCCAGTGAATTGATTGGTCTTGTTCCACTCGCTTTCGCCATGACGCATGAGCACCAGTGTGTGCTTGCTACGAGAACCGTGCATGCACGTGGACGCAGCACGGGGGCGCGCGGTGCGGACGATGGCCCTCAGCATTCTCAATTTGAAAAATGAGGATCCTGTGGAGTGTAACTTCGACATGGCGTATCCGGATATTCGAATACATGACCGAATAACAGTGGCTCGTTCCGGAAACGATTGTAGCATACGAGTACCTCAGTGCAGAATATCCTTGTGGCTGGGGCGTGCATGCGACAACACCCGCCGGCCGCATGCCCACTATTTACATCGAAGCAATCCACTAAGGCCGCCAATGTGACTCTCTATGGTGAACCCTTCGACTGAAGAGAGCGGCAAAGTAGATGGTCGCCGCCGCAATACATCGATGTACCTGCCAAGACTAGTCAGCGCTACTGCTACATCCGTCAAAGCGCCAAAAATGCATGGGATATCGCAACTATCTTTGCACGCAACAGTGAAACGACCGGATATGATGTTTTATCCGGATGAACATACATTCTTGGCAAAATTTCCTCCAACGTGGCCTGTACACATGGCATCGGCGTACTCGGATGCGGAGCAGGACGTTGGTGGTCTTGTTGACACGATCTGTAGTGGCGAAGTGTCCAACCCCGACTGGATCAACATCCTCGAGTTGTGCGACTTAGTGAGCTGCTCATCCTCGCAGTATGGACCTCGTCGATATGCTGCTATGTACCTCATCGTCGTCGTTGTAGCGCCGAGGAAACGGCGCGGAGCTTGCAGCGCGTGCTGGGGCGCCGCGTGGGCAATGATGAGCAGAGCGTGTCTCTTGCCCTCCTTGTGTCTGAATCGGTCCTGAACAACTGTCCTGGTTTCTACAACTACCTCGCGAATCGCGTGTTCCTCCAGGAAGTTGTTGCGCTAGTGAACCACACGTCACTGGACGTGCGAGAGCGTGCGTCGCGCATGCTCCAAGAGTGGTCGACAAACTATCCCAGCCAACCGATATTTCGTGACACATACCAGCAACTGCGTGGGCAAGGCGTGGCGTTCCCTTCGACCCCGCTGTCTCCATCGTCGTCCGCGGCCCGTGACTTTGCAATCCCGTCCACAGACTTGGACAAACACCCTGCACCGACCATCCCACCAAGCCTGGCGGCGGAGTTTCAAAAACTTAACCGCGACCTCGTCACGGTGCAGGAGAAAATCCAGACGTACGAGACGCTTGTGTCGCTGGCTACGGCAGGCGCGAACGACGACCTGGACGACGTGCTTGACTTTTTGCAGCAGTGCCAGCCGCGCATGAACACGTTGATCGAAGCCGGGCTCGCGGGCAAACTCGATGAGCGCACGCTCGAGATCTGCTTGACGGTAGTTTCGAGATACGATCGGGGCGATCGATCAAGCGATGGCTTTATGTAGGTAAACGACCGACTCATCGGCGTCCTCGAAGGCACAGCATGCACGTCAACCAGCGCCACTCTAGAGTGCAAGCCAGCGGCGTATTGCAACAACGAGCCTGACTATCGATCGGGGCCGATGGCGCACTTGATGCCAGCTCCTGCGCCGGCCCGCTTCACCCGATCGGATGCAGGTTAGCTTGGATACATAATTCAGTCCTCGTCACTGCTTCACTCACGCGTTTTTGCTGTGGCGTAGTGTAAAATTTCTCAATCGAAACGTGAGATCGCACGTGTAGTGTTATCCTTGGTTCTTTTGCGGAAACCCCTTGGCCGCCTGGGCCTTGATCCACCGCGCCTCGTCCGCCGTCGCTTCCCGAGGCATAGTCGTTGTGTCGTTGGTGTTGACAGCCATGATTGTGTTGGTCAGCTCGTCGTACAAGCCGTTGCCGGCGTCGTAGTACCCCATCGGGAGCGACTTTTGCAAGCCCTCGTCGCAGTGCGCTGTCTCGCCGGCCGGAAGGATGCCCCATCCCGCCTTGGTTTCGTTGGTCGCTTTCACGTGCGCCATCTTTTCCGAATGGAATCGGCGGTCTCCATCGTTCATGTACGTCCACGGCTCGTCGTACCCGAGGCCATCGGCAAACGTAAACTTGCCGTCGACGCGCTGCACCGCATTCATCATGCCATCACGCACGAGCCATCAAAATTCATTCCATCGGCATCCTACCTTTCCATCGCGCCATGTTCCTTCGTACTTGCCCTCTGCAAAGTACAACGTGCCGGTCCCGTGGAACTGGCCGTTTTGGAACTCGCCTTCGTATCGGGATCCTGGGCATCGCGGTCAGGACGCCGCGCGAACACGATTACGTCCTTTGCTCCGTGCTTACCATCGCCAAATGAGTACACGCCCTGGCCATTCAACCTTCCAAACGTGGTCGGGCCATTGTACTACACGTTTATGGAGGTCGCTGTCAGTGGCTGGGACACGAACCAGGCCGACGTACAGAGCTCTTGGTGTATTCCATCACGAGTTTTAAACGACGTGTCCCGGCGCTTTGCAGATGTGGCCGAGAGAGCCGTGCACGATGGCGTCCCAGCCAGCTGCTATAAATAGCGCGACATGGCGCCGAGCGATGGGGGCGGCACGGGAGATCCTGCTCTGGCCGAGCTTGAGTGGGCAATCCACGCCAAGAAACACGCACGGTCGCGCCTTGCGTTCAAAGTGTTTGTGAAGATCATCGACCAGGATGACGGAACTCGCGACGACATTGTGTACCAAGCCTACGTGCAGAAGTTCCAGGTGCCAACATGTTGTCGCGGCCGCGGTCTGATGCACTCGGCATAGCTCGAAATGGATTTCTTGACGTTTCCAGCTGCCCGGGCGACGGCGACGCAGATGCTGACGCGCTTTCACGGCGCGCACGAGCCATACTTGCTCAAAGCACGGGCCGAAGGCAAAATGTACAAGCTCGACGAAGCATTCTTGTCAGCGTTTGTCGGGCTCGGGTATTGCCCGATCCGTACGGCCCTCATCAGGTGAGGGAACCTTCACCGTAGTGCATCCTCGTCCTCATGACGACATGCAGCGATTTGAACTCGACACGGCGCAAGCTGTGCCGTTCTCTGGCGACGTCCCGACGGGCGAAGGACGACTTGATGGAGCCGTTGCCCCCATACCCCTCAAACGTCGTGAACGTCCCCGACTGCTTTGTCAAGGCCCACGGCCAACGCACCGTGCCGTCTCGGTGCTTGAACCATGCACTCAAACGTCGCTCATTCTTCCATCGTCTTAGCTTTGAACTGTGCGACGGTGTTTCTCACGACCAGCTTGCCCGCGTTGTGGGGGTCGAACCCGCGCCAGCCCAATTGTTGCTGGGGCGGAATCTCCATCTCGATGAGTCGTTGACGCAGTCGGCAGCGCTCGTACGCTGCCGCGCACGACGCTCGTACGGGTCTCATGGAATCGTAGGCGCCTCGGCTGTCCAATTTGGCAACGTTGTGCATGTCGACGGCCTTTCTTCGAGGATTTTACGAGCCCACGTCGAGTGATCGCACGTCGCTCTTTGACCGTGACTGCGGCATCATCCTCAGCCGCGCTGTTCGAAAGCTCGAGTCGGTCCCGGTCGTCCCTCGGTCTGGTAAGGAGAGCTGGTTTATCTTTGGATGCCTCAACTGCGTGCGACTTGCGCCAGTGTTTGTCTTTGACGTGGACGACACCGCCGTGACGAGCTACTGGTACATGAAAGAGCGGTCGTTCCAGGCGATCCCGGCGACCGAATTCTACTACTACGCGCGGTACCATGCGCCACCGATCCCGCTCCTGTTCAAGTTTTACACGTACTTGCAATGGAAAGGCATCAAGGTGCACACGGCGCACGACGACGTGTGCAGGTCCATCGTCGAGACCTGATGGAGCGTTGGGTTGTAGATCATGTTCTTGACAGAGCGGCCTGAGGTTGTGCGCGACCACACGCTGGCCATGCTGCATGCTGCGGGGTACTCGATCGACACGTCGCAGTACGTGAAGCACGCGGTCGCTGGATGCACCAACGCAGACTTGCCACCTAGATTGATCATGCGCGCGCCGTGCGAGCAGATGCTGTCCGTGGCCGTCCTCAAGCAAACAATGCGCAGGAAGCTCCATCGCGACAACCACATCATCGTCGGGTGCATCGGCGACCAATTCTGCGACATTACAGGCGAGTTGACGGGGTCGCCGTTCAAGATTCCCAACTACATGTACCAAATGGAGTAGTGCAAGTGTCGTCGAGAGAGTTGAACTTGGCGCCGTCGATGGAAAACCTCCAGCGCACACTGCTCGACATGGTGTCGGCGCGGCGCATGCCTGGTTCCCAGGCAGTATAGTCCCTACCTCTTCTTTGTCCATTGACCGAGCATGGATGGCGACTACAGAGTCCAACCATCAGAGAAGGGACGCTCCCGACTTCGTGACCTTTCTGTCTCGACAGTTCGTCGCACAACAGCTCTTGGATCCAGTCCTAGAGTGGCGGCTTCTTGCAACCTGGAATGCATCGCGCGCGACGGTGTTTGTCCTGGAATCGGCGCAATTGTACCGGAGACCGTTCATGCATTACCATATAAACTTCGACTCAAGATGCTCTTCGATGTAGCTATCGTAGCCGAGATTGTGGCAACTCATGGATCAAAAGCGAATAAGTTGATTCATGGTCGAGGAAGGAGAGCCAAATATGAATCGCCGATGCACGCATAAATAGAAAGGGAAGGTACTGCGGTTGCCGTGCGATTGAATTACGGCACCGACGTGAACGGCGAGCACCACGCCATCGAAGCTTCGATTTGGGAGAATGTCAGGGGGGCGCATTGCGCGAGTGTATAGTCCATCGCTGACGCGCGCAGCAAGATCGGGTGGATCGACGGCGGAGGGCCGAGGGAGTCAAAGTCGTCATGGTCGCCGCCACATGGTCCCATTGCATTGGCAGCAACGTCTTCGTCGTCGCCAACGACAGTTGCATGAAACAGAGCGGCGTTGGAGAGGACGAATTCCGTGGCAGTCATGGCGTTGCGGGGGAGGTTTCGACGATGTGGCGGAGTTGAGAATGCGACATCTTCCTCAGCTTGCAATGTTCGGTGAATTCACTCTGAAAGATAGACCTGCACTCAACAGCAGCAACAACTCTTATTGGCTGAAAAGATGTATAATCTATAAATTTCTCCATTTGATTGGCCAACGCCGAAATTCTTGTTGCCGAATGTTGGTGGATTATGCCGTGGGGGTACATCGACTCAACCAACGGCACTCTTCACCGGAGGGACGACGGCGTGGAGCAAAGCCGCGCTTTGCTATCGCTCGTGATCGCGACTGTTTCGACGCTCGACGACTCTGTAGCGGGCATACAGCGTTGAAGCGGACGACTGGGACGAACGACGACGTAGCAGGTGAGGGCCATTCCTGATGAGTATGTACGAGTATCTACATCCAAGAATGCCACGTACACACATGATCCTCTGACACGTCGCCCTGTCGTCTCCGGGACAGGACGGCGATGCCGCTCTCCTAGACATCGCTCCATTCAACCGCGTACACACCAAACACTCAAGAGCGTTCCAAAGGAAAGGCGATGGACGTAGCGGTGCGCGTGAATGCAGGACATGAAATGGGGGGTGCACGGTCCCTATCGATCGTGATCCACCCGTCGTAAATCCAACGTATCCCCGACTGGATTTACCATACATACCTCTGAGGATGCCGTTCGCTGCGGAGGAGGATCCATCGTCAAGCATCGCGCTCTCTCGGGGTCGACGACGCACGTGCATCGCACCCCATACCGAACTCGTTGGATTTTACTCTTTGCGTTTTACTGAGTATAATAAACGCAATAAAACGCCGCTGACATGGAAAGTCACAACCACCTCGTCCGCCCTCATCCTGGAATTTCCAATCATGGCGACAAGAGCTCCCTTGCCGCGCGTCGTGCAGGTTGTTGGAATCATGCACGTGAACTCTTTATGGATCGAATACTTCATCTAACTGACAGACCATGAATGCGAATTTTGTTGTTGTTGCCATGCTTTCTACGGTTAAGCCCGTTTAACCAAAAACGCCTTAGGAAAAGCCATGACCTGCATTCTCCACGCGGATCTCAAATTGTCCCATTGGGGCGAGTTGGAGCAAAGTTGAGTGGCAGATCGTGAGCAGAGACCGCGACCCGAGAGACCCACCACTGTCAGGCGAATGCACGTGAATGGAGAATTGGCGGCACCGGTTGGAAGGTCGATAATCACCAGTTCGTTCTCGTCGTGCGCTGCTCCACATCAACAAATCTTTGTGCGCTGCTCCACATCAACAAATCTGTGAGGAAGTCGTCCTGTTGCAACGTCCCATATCTCTTGGCAACAAGCCAGCCAACGATTCTATGAAGTGCCGCGCAAGGCTATACGTTCAACGCTCTCATATTCATCGATCCCACGCAGTTTCTTGCCCGCAGGCGCGTCGTCAGCTCCAGAGGGCCTGAACGATGCAGGGTTGCCAATGTGCCCAAATTCAACTTGTTCGACGACATGCATTCGTTTCAATCGAGAGTGATGGTACTGGAGCAACTAAAAGTAATCTGAAGCTCAGCGCCGAAACTACTCCATTGTGGCTTCGTCATGGTGAATGCGGTCGACAAGACCAACGCGACCCCTGTCTCGGCATTTCCAACTGCATTCGAGTGCACAGGCGCACTATATGTTGGTCACATTGCGCCCATCCTTCTGGAGAAGAAGCCTGTGCCGAGCAAGGCAGGCACATGGCTCGTCGAACAAGTCATGATGAATGGAGACCACGTTGGGTTCATCTGCCACCACAAGGACACGATGCCATCGTCGTTGCTTACTCGCATCGTAGCCCCAAATGTCACAGGCGATTTGCTTCTACAGAAGATTGGTCGATACGGTTGGGGTTACGAAAGCCTCGAAGCAAATACACCCCTGGTACACGATCGCTTTCGTGCGAGTGCAGCGGACTACCGCGAAGACGACCGGCTCATTGGGGGAGGGTACTTTCTCTTAGTGGATGCCGCCCACAAAGCAGCATTGGTCCCAGCGCTCGACTCATTATACAACCTGTGGTCCAACCATCGCTTTGACATCAACGGAACTCCGTTTGGTGTGACATGCCGGTATTCCCAGGGCGAATATGAATTGGCGTGGATCGTCAAGACCGCCGAGACCGGCGAGATGGTTGGATTTGTCTACGATGGGTCTTACAGCATGTTCGACGGAAGCTGCGACGAGGAGTACATCGTCGGGGCCGAGCGAGTCTTCGTTCCCAAGTCTGGTGGCGACGGTGTGGTCGTCACGCATGTTGACCCTTCAAGTTGCATTTCGAATGCAATTTAAATATCCGTGCAATGGATTTTTTTATCTTGGCCCACGGATAATATTCCCTTGTTTAAAATGCTGGATACAATTGTTCATTGAGACTTGTCCTTCATGCTAAATTGCTTCACCACATTCAGCATTTCATTGAGGTGAGGAGTTTATTATATTATCAATATAATATATCAACATTTCAAGTTTGTATCGAACTCAGTCGCGACTCCAACTTTGGCTGATCACCATAATGAACACGAGCCGCCGAGGACACGCCGCCGCCGGCATGAACTACCCCAAGTACATCACAGCGTTTCTCGTGGTGGTGACGCTGGTCTACTTCCTATGGGTTCAGAAGTCCTTTGCGATGAGTTCCCCTCAGTTGAAGGCATCCGCTGACGAAACCAAACTGGCTGCAGTTACTACGACAACAATTGCGCCAAAGCCAGTAGTGCGATCATGGTCGCGCACTCCCGGTCGTCGATACGTCTGGATCGATGTGGAAATCGACGGAGCACCAGTCGGTCGCATCACCGCCGAGGTAACGGCGTTTCTTCCTATCATTCTCGCACAAAGGTGTTCATTGCTGTTACTGTGCAATCGGAAGCTGTACATGGACATTGTGCCCGCCACTGCCGAGAACTTTCGCGCGCTTGTGACGGGTGACAACGCCGCAGGGCTCTCGTACAAGGGCTCCGTCTGCCACCGCATCATCACGGGGTTCATCGTGCAATGTGGGGACTTCGAAACCGGGAAAGGATACGGCGGCCGCAGCATCTACAGCACCGGCAAATTTAGTACTGCTGCTTCCTTTGAAACAGTCTCAGTTCTCATGCGATGCATAGACGACGAGCCCGCGGGACTCCAACTCAAGCACGACAAGCGTTATGTTCTCCAAATGGCAAATTCTGGCCCCAACTCGAACGGATCCCAGTTCTGCTTCATGTTGGGCGCGGCGCCGCATCTCAATGGGCGACACGTCGTATTCGGCCAGGTTGTGGATGGCTTTGAAGTCGTCGACTTGATGGAGACGGCGGGAGCTGCCGAAGATGGCGTCGTGTTGAAGCACAACGTTGTGCTGAAGAAAGGTGGTGAATACCTGGATTGAACACGATATTCGTGGACCGTCGTATTTCCGTAATTGCAACTATTACGCGATTTGAAATTCAGCGCTCTTATCCAATAAAAATTACTTTTCACATCTATTTTGACCAATTGGACGATAGTTATTCCATTCTCTCCATCGTCGACCTCGAACATGATATGGAATGCGTCCACAGCAATGCACCAGCCATCGCCACGGCGCAATGGCGCCTCCACGGGTACAACGTCTGGATCTGCGATGAAGATCACGACATTCTCCATTGTTGCCGTCATGATCATCTACTTCGTGTCGATGCAGAAGATGTTCTTCGCGTCGGCGGGAGATTCGGCTGTCGGCGTCAATGATGCTCGGGCAGCTCTTCACAAAGTCCTGACCTCGACGGCGACTGCAACATTGCCACCACAGCTCCCGAAGTCTGCGCGAAATTGGACGCGGTCTCCTGGAAGACGCTATGTGTGGATAGACGTAGCTGTGGACAATGTCCCAGCTGGGCGTATCGTCGCCGAGGTACAATCTCGGTGCCTCTCGCTCTGTACAACGCCTTGAATGAATCTCATGCATAGCTGTACATGGACAAAGTGCCCAAGACGGCCGAAAACTTTCGCGGGTTGGTCACTGGGGACAACCAGCACGGCTGGAGCTACAAGAACTCGACCTGTCATCGCATCTTGAAAGGGTTTATCGTGCAATGTGGTTCTTACAACGCCCAAGGTGGAACAAGCATTTACGGCAAAGACTTTGGTACATCCTTGCTCTTTGGTAGATACGGCAATGATGTGTGGTTGTAGAGGACGAAGCGACGGGGCTCACGCTCAAGCACTCAAAGCGCGGCATTTTGCAGATGGCAAACGCCGGGCCCAACACGAATGGAGCTCAATTCTGCTTCATGCTCGGGCCTGCCAAGCACCTAAACGGCCACCATGTCGTGTTTGGAGAAGTTGTGCAAGGTCTGGAGGTCCTCGACACCATGGAGGCGGCCGGAGTTGCCACGGACGATAACCAGTTAGTGCACAAAGTTGCGTTGGTAGATGGCGGGGAAATTTTTGATTAGCTGTAAGCAAGAATGTAGAGTTTCACATTTGAAGTACTAGCTGGTTCGGAAGCGTGGAATTCTCATTAATCCAAGCCACTCGGTCGTATGTCAAGCCGAAAGAGCTGCGTATCCTACCGTGACTTCAGGGGCATCTAGAGGTTGTTTATAAAATCGATGGAATGCATTGCTTTCATGCTTGTCGTGCGCTTCCCTGAGGGGCGGCTGTCTGTACTTCGCCTATCTCCATGCCATAAATGAGATCTTGACGAATCGGTCGGTGATGCCGAGCACGAAGTAATTATACACACGTTGATAACTTCGATTTATCGTGATCGATGTCAGGTAAATATTGCACCAAAACTTTGCAGATAGTTTCCCATGAAGGATTATCTCCAAGAGCAAAGACTACACTACAATTCAGCCAGTGCCAGTGTGCTTGAATTTGCCAACATTCAGGAAGTTCGTTGAATTGACCGAGTTTGGGATATCGGCACATTTCTGTACAAGGAACGACGGAATGGTACGCCAATCGAATTTTCCTGTAAGACAACTTCTATTTTAACCAATCAAATCATAGGAAAAATTTAGAGCAATACGATTGGCTAATTGATATTTTTTCCCGCGCGCGCAAAGA
>NW_008580154.1:1390510-1396273 GCF_000520115.1 Aphanomyces invadans
TAGCTGCGATGCAAACTCCCACACACAATCACACCGGATAATTATCCGTCAAGTTCCTTGGGAGCTGTCGTCGACTGTCAGCTCTCTAAATATTCTAAATGTCAAAAACCACATTCAACATAGAAACAGTTAAAAATGTGATGAATTGGCCAATCAAAAGGCAACACTGTGGCATGAATCACGAAAAATTGGTCAACCGCGTATCAGGCCAGTATCGACTACCACCGGAGTACTATTTGTTCCGGTTTGTTTGTTCCATATTCATTAATGTCTCCCGGCGAAATTCATCCGATTGTGGGGAGGTCAAATGCGCAAATGCGCCAAGGAGTGTTCATACGTCGATGAGTTACACTCAACATTGACGAGGCACAAGGTACATATTACTTGGTCTTTTTTCATTGTGTAAGCTTAGAGTCGTTACTTCCATGGACTTCCATGACTTCTCCATCATTTTTTCGAGTGTTATGAGCGTCTTACTACGTACTACTAGTAATCAAAAATCCGGATAACATCCGCAAAATCATATTTTATCCGGGTCCGGATAAAATATCGGCGGGAAAACTGGCTTGTCCAAATCGTGCGCGCTGGCACCAAGAAGAAGAACCTGACGTATACTCAGAGGCAACATCTACTTCTGCACCTCTTGAAGGTCTGCCTTCCGATTGGCAAGCTACCTCGAGGCACAGTTAAGTGCATGGCGACTTTGTTTGATTGTGACCCAAGGACTGTTCATCGTATTTGGACACGCGCCTCTCTTGATTGCTCCGGCGTGCAGGCCATATGTGCTGATGTATCTTCTCGAAAGAAGACAAGAAGTGGGCGAAAGATTAAATACATTAACCTTGCAGATCAGCTACACAAAGTCCCTTAAGCTCGTCGAACCACCTTTAAGTCCATCGCAGCAGCAATGGGATTGCCGCCGTCGACACTTCATGACTACTTCAAATGAGGGGTCTTCTCGAAATACTCAAGCAACATCAAACCTATATTGACTCTGGCAAACCAAGCTGCTCGACTAAAATGGGAACTTGACCATGTCCGCCACGAGAACGGTGAGCTTGTGTTCGACAACCTCATGGACTGTGTGCACATTGATGAGAAATGGTCTTTCATGACACGACTCAAGAAGGCATATTACCTCGCTCCGGGTGAAGTGCCGCCTCATCTGACGTGCAAATCAAAACGGTTCATCCAGAAAGTGACGTTCTTGTCGGCTGTTGCTCGCCCACGCTGGGATGGCACTCGTCAGTCATGGTTCGACGGCAAGATTGGAACGTGACATTTTACCGAAGTCGTGCCTGCCAAACGTACAAGCAGCAACCGTCCAGCTGGACACCCTGTCCTTCAACCTGTCAATGTGACGCGCGACGTGTACCGACGTATGCTCGTCGACAAGGTTATACCTGCGATTCGCGAGAAGTCGCCCTCAGCGCCGATGAAGTTGAAGATCCAGCAAGATAACGCCAAACCACACGTCCTCCCGAATGATGCCGAGGTGGTTGCCGCATGCAACAAGGATGGCTGGGCCATGTCCATCGTATGTCAACCGCCGTATTCACCTGACTTTAATGTCTTAGATCTTGGCTTTTTCCGCAGAATCAATCGCTACAATCGAATCATCATTCAAGGACCGTGGAAGACATTGTTGCCGCTACCATGGATGCGTGGAATGTGGTGGATCCAAGCATGTTGAGTCGGAACTTCATGACCCTACAAGCCTTCTTCCAAGAAGTCATTCGATCAGACGGAAATAACAACTACAAGATACCGCATTTGAAGAAGTCGATGCTCATGGCGCAGGGGAAGTTGCCCGAGTGTCTACCGTGCGACCGCTCTGTGTGGGCTGATGGGTGCTCCAAGCTGAGCTGCGTGGACTTTGACAACCTGATGAGTACTCTACAGGTGGAAGTGAACGCAAAATTGGACTTGGTTGAGCTATGCAACGTGATGGAGGCGCTTAACATCGACGACGAAGCCGACGATGGATTTACTGTGGACGTGATGAAAATTTTGCAGCTTTAATTGTTACGGAGCGAATTTAATGTCTTCTTTCTTGTATTGGATTTTTGTTATTTTAATTGAATGTCAAGTCGGACATTCTTTTTCGGATGGAGGTAGTACATGTAGAAGTACCCACGTGGTGACTAAAAAATCGCATCAATAGACTCCTCGATTGTACACGTACGTGTGCACCTTGGATGCTGCAGACATTGAATGTAATTAATCAAATCAATATCTAAGACATTGAAGTCTGGGCTCTTTGGTGGCTAGTTTGCGATCTTGATACATTGAATTCCCTTGGAAACAAGCATATTTCCCTATTGACAAAGCGATGGGGGCGAGCATTGTCTTGTTGAACGGCAGTAGTACCACGAAATCTTACCGGGAATTTCTCTTCAATTGCTGGTACACCTTTTTGACCCTAGCGTTGGGATAAACATAACCGTTGACACTAATCAAAAAAATATTTAAAAAAATATTATAAAAAATAATGATGTTCATTCACCATGGCGCCCTTATGGTGGTTCTTGCACGAACAGACGGCAGTCGTTTGGTCATCGATCGGATAGACATCAATTTTGCCGCCATACTCTGTCCTATTCTGCGGGTCGTAGTGTGCGCGCGCAACAGCAGCGAGGAACTTAACCTACGATACTCGTGACTGGCTTGAACGCGTCACAACTCACTTTCGTGCCTTGGTCGCTGAACTTGCAGGTAAACTGCACGCCAATTGGATAGAAACGGGTCATTATCTTGTAAAATTTCACACCGATGGAGGCCACATTTGTGCGCTTGCGCTTGTTGGAACGTACAGCCAAAGGCAGTTCTGTTGATGTGCAAAGAATTTCAATATCTTCTATTGTAGCTCAATTCTGATGCAGTCTCCAAATGATACTGTGCCATAAGGATAAGAAACACAAGATTAAACCATGCGTAACATTGCTACATTGAACCCAAATTAGCCTCTAGTAGCCTGTTTTACCTCCTTTTGCTTCCAGAACAGCAACACAGCGACGTGACATCGAGTTGATGAGGGCATCGATGGTGGTTCGGTCAATTCTTGACCAGGCGGCCTTAATCGCGTCAATCAGATCACCAATGCAGGTAAAATGTCTCCCATTAGCAGAAACAGTTCGCGCAAGGATACCCCACAAGTTCTCAATGGGATTTAAATCCGGGGAGAGAGGGGGATGGTCAAACAAGTTGACATTGTAGTCGGCCAAAAACGACATCGAGTACTTCGACGTGTGCACAGAGGCACCGTTTTGCATGAAAACGAAATTTTCGCTATAATGTTCATGTGCGAATGGAAACAAATAGTTCCAAGTGTATCAACATAGGCAGCAGAGTCTTGTGTACCGGTAAGAAAAGCGAGACTCGAAAGTCCCGCAGACGTGAAAGCCCCCCAGACCATGACACCGCCGCCTTTGTTGCGCCGGGCAAAAAACGAGTCCGCCTCTACCCGCAAGTCGTGCCAGTAATACTGGAGGCCATCTGGGCCGTCCAGATTAAATCGATTTTCATCAGACCAAGTGATCTCGGACCATTTTGGAGGATTCTCCAAGTTTCGCTTCGCATAGTCTAGGCGCGTTTTCTTATGATGTGGTATGAGCGCGGGCGAAGGTTTACGCTTGCAGTAAGCAAGCGTTTCGGTTGATTGAAGGCGTCTCTGGCAGGTACGAAGAGACGCCTCAATGTCGAGGCTCGTTTTAAGACTTCTAGCGCTTGCATCAGTCTTAGACGCCTCTCGAACCAGGAGGCGATATTCCCGGCCGAGAAGTTTGGTCGCCTTTCGTCCTTGGAATTTAGTTCCATAGGACTCTTGATTGTTGTGATACGTATGGACGGTCTTTACAGACCGTCCAATCTCTTTTGCAATGCCTCGCATTGACATTCGATGACGCCAAAGCGCCAAAATCATTCCTCGTTCCATGTCGCTGAGGATCGTTCCGTGGCCCATGATTTTAGGGTGAATGCGTCGCAAAAGTGTACTTAAGTAGGCCTAGAGGACTAGTTTAGTCTATGTGGAACAAATTTGCAGTGAAAACTACTTCCTAGGCGAAGATGTCAATGAGTTTCTATCCTTGTGGCGCGGCTGAAATGGTCGACTTTTTGAATGTGGCGCCATAAAATCCGCGCCAGGTCGCCTTTGGCGGCAAATCATACACCAAAATGACCGTCCAATCATAACGAATACAGCATGCCTTTCGGGTAACATGAAACTTCATTGGTAGACATTTTTCGATCAAAAATGATGCGTTTCTAACCATGTGGTGCGGACTTTAAACCATCACTGTTTCGCGCACGAAGTCTTGCGTGCTGCTCCATTTACCAGCACCGAGGTAGTTCTCCATACAGTTCTCTGCGTGCATTTGAGTCGCTGCAGCATGTCAGGCAACGGCCAAGAAACGCAGGTACGAAACCAATTCTTGAATAACTACTGCTTTGTTCTTGTAGTCGCTCGCAACCGCACAGCTTGTTGAACGCGGCACCAGCGATCGCAATCGTTGTCGAGCGCGGCAGCGTTGCAGAGTCCTTCGGGGGAGGTGCGTCGTCACGGTAGTTTTGACGCCGCGTTCGAACGAGCAAACTATAGAAAGCCAAAGTTCTTAAAGTTTGCTCGTATTAGCTGTGTCGAATTCGGAGGTAGGAACACAAGGAGTATATGTATAAGCCATAGGCCGCACAAATCATGTTCTTTTTGCAGTGGTGGGAGGAGTAGTTGTAAAAGAACGAGGACGACAGGTCAAGCATTGTGGCACCGTAGCGTCCTGTCACCGAATGTGAAGTGCGAACTGCTGAATATGGCTGAGTTTATGATTGCATTAGTTGCAGGTGTCACAAACGCGTCTTCCGCCGGGCACCCGTCCAAGGCGTTTGTCTCGCAAGACTGACCAAGCAAGATGAACGCAGATGGCAAATGTAGTGATCATACGGATCTTACTAATGATGTCGCGACGTATTGTGAGCGAGGTCGGTATGAGACGGCAGTTAGCCGCACCTGCACCCGCGACATGGCAGATAGCCGCACTCGCGACAAGGCATCTAGCCGCACCCGCACCCACGACACGGCCGCTTGAGTATTACAGAGTGATCTTCAGCTAGAAAGGTTTAACGATGACAATCGAATCACTTCCAAATTTCCTCTGCGCTATCAACTCCCTACAACAAGAGGGCACCTCCAGCAGACTCGGCATATCCAGGAATTTGGTGTCGTCCAGAAAATCGATGCATCACCTTGCTTGGATGACCTTGATCAAATACTTCAATTGAAATACTCGAGAGATTGAATTTGGGACAAGCAAAGAAGCTGTTGTTTGGTTGGCAGCCATTTTCCGACTTCGAATTACCTTGGCCAATTATCTTTCCTATTTTACGAGTTAGCAGTAAATATTTTAGTCGTTAGGCCCTGGTCTGGGAATCAAATGCTTCATGTCTGACAATTTGACAACCATTGGTTCAATTTCCGGAAATCCGGAAAACGTTCATGCTTGGGTTCTGGCTCACGAGACAGAGACTCTCCATCCACGCCTGGAACAATCATTCGTGTTTCCACTGGTGCCCCCGAACCAGCCTCTTCACCACCGACATGGAGGAGGCACAGAATAACGTTCAAGTTCATAGTTCAGGTGAAAGGAAAGTAGGAAGAACATCACAGTCTCATGACAGTACATAGAGTCTACTTCTGAGCCCACCGCAAGGTCCAAGCGCGCCAAGAAGCAAGCGCCACGCCAGACCCTTTGGTGCAACGAGAGCGTCGAA
>NW_008580154.1:1403828-1405006 GCF_000520115.1 Aphanomyces invadans
CAGACACGCCCAAAGAAGTTCTCGACCACCACGCGGTCGGACGAGATGCGTTCGTTCCGCTCCATGTCCGCGGCATCCAGCGTGCCGTTTGCTGGACGACGCTTCGGGTGGATTCCACGGAGGACATGCCCGATTCCAGTGTACCCCATGTCGGCCAAGCAGGCCCACTGAGCCGGGTACTGCGTGGCCAGTTCCCCGTGGTCGGGACGTAGCTGCTCGTCAGGCGACTTGTTGAGCATGGCCTGGTGGATCGCTTGGCGGTCGTGCAGGATGGTGAAGTCGTGGACCGACCCCGGGTGCGAGCTCGACATGGCGACACAGAGTCCCTCAGGTGAGACTGCGGCCTCGATCTTGTAGCCATACAGCCCATGCTTGCCACTGTAGTAGCGCTTCTGCTCGGCAAACCGACCCATGGGACGCAGCGACGGTTGGAACTTCACGTCCACAGCATACGCAGCGTAGGGGAAGTTCGCAAACAGATGCCCAGACTGGGCGAGACTCGCCATGGATTGCGGCGCAATCAACCGCTCGTACAGAACCGGCTCCACGACCTAGTTGAGGGTAAGAACTGGAAAGGCAGTGAAAGGTAGTCGCGTTGTTATACCGTGAACACTCGCATCACCAGCTTTTCAAACGTAGGAGCCTTGAACCCAAAGTCTGCGGCATGCTTGTCCCACGAGCTGTAGTGCTTGAGCACCGTGAGGGCCATGAAGAAGCTGTCCTTGGGGCTGGTCGTCGAGCGGCGGCCGCGTCCTTCCAGCCAGGCAGAGTTCATGGCGTCGTCGACAAACGACCACAGCGTCTCGAACTCGGAGACCGTGAAGTTCGTCAACGAGCGGATGCTCTCAGAGCCCAAGTCGGTGAGAAAGCGATCCATGATGGGGTTGTTGGGCACCTCGTCTCGCTCGGAGACGGAGTTCGCAGCGTCGGCGTACTCGATGTACGACGCCTGGAGAAAGGACTGATCGCGGACGATCTGGTCCTGCAGGCGGTTAAAGACAGCGTTGGTGTTAATTGGCATTGCTATGAGGGGGTGAATTCAAAAGTGAGGTGGCTAGAAGTGATGAGGAGGATCAAGTGGAGGCAAGCTAGCTGTCATGTTTTGATTTGCTTGAATTTGGCGCCAAAGCTTGTGCAAAGTTGACGTGATGTTTGTGTGATTCAGTAAAAAACGTTTA
>NW_008580154.1:1405141-1406012 GCF_000520115.1 Aphanomyces invadans
TTTCTACAATC
The DNA here is from genome assembly GCF_000520115.1 of Aphanomyces invadans. NCBI lineage: Eukaryota > Oomycota > Saprolegniomycetes > Saprolegniales > Verrucalvaceae > Aphanomyces > Aphanomyces invadans. Next base: position 1,405,153 of record NW_008580154.1, read on the forward strand.
CCATTGAGTATGTTTTTGGCATGATCAAAAAAGCGTTCAAACGGCATTATCAAGAATCAATGACGAAGGACTTAATGATTTTCGTCATGAGCATAGTTCAACAATTCAGACATTTTGACACTTCGCGTATATTTGTCCACTGCGGATACTCCAGACAAGGGCGCTTCGATCCATCAAAAAGGCTTGCTGACGATGGTTGCAACACCGATGGCATTAACGACAACATACTTGAATTCTTGCCGTGCAACAACGAAGATAATTAGCAAAAAATGTTTTCAATTTTGTTAAGCTTCGATGTGTTCCTCATCATCCGCGTTTGGAATGCTTCTCAATAAATCAATCAAGTCTGGTCGGACAGCAATTGGAGTGATTTCCTGCAGAAAACCTTCGATGACGCGCCTCTTGGTACGCAAGGTTGATTCATCCGCCTCGATACGCAAAACAACATCGCTGACAAGCCGCTTCAGGGAGCCCAGGCCATCCAAACACGAATCAACAATGTCCAACGCAACTGTCATGCTGCGTTGCAGGCTCTGGTTTCGCTGTTGAGCTCCGTTGGGGACAGGTTCGAATAAGTGCAGCATGATTTCCGGAGGGGGGTTGGCAACGTGCATGTCGTGTTGATATACCGGCAATTTGAGTATGCTTGAGGCCCACATGCGCCAGTTCGCCTCGTACGACGTGTACGTCATGCCCCACTTTTCCTTGAGTCGACGTATCATCTCGTTGTGGGCACTTTCTGCCGCAGCGCCGGCACGGTCTTGAGCTTGGGGGAAAATGCACTGCTCTTGGAATGTTTGAAGGTCCGTTGCGGTGCTAACGTGGTTCCCCCACTTGAAGATGGACACTGTAAAGGTATC
>NW_008580154.1:1409257-1435020 GCF_000520115.1 Aphanomyces invadans
GAACACAAGCAAAGAAATGTCGCGACTGCGATCTCTGCGGTCGCGGGACTGGCCCTGCTTGTTGTTGCATTCATGTCAACAGTGCATAATGGGTTTGATGTCGACGTTCGCAAGCCTTCAGCACTTGTGGACGCAGCAGCCGCCCATGACGACGTAGCCGAGACAGCAACACAATTTCCACCGTCGACGATTGTGCCTCGAAACTGGACAAGGCAACGTGGCCGTCGCTATGTGTGGCTAGATGTGGCAATCGATGGCGTTCCAATTGGACGAATCACGACCGAGGTTTGCGTGCCCGAGTCGCCATTCTACGACGTCACTGGCACGTCAATCGTAGCTTTACATGGACCTGGTTCCCAAGACGGCAGAGAACTTTCGGGCACTGGTCACGGGGGACAACGTTCCTGGGTATTCGTACAAGAAGTCCAAGTGCCATCGAATTCTCAAGGGATTCATCGTCCAGTGCGGCGACTTTGAGTATGGCAAAGGTTACGGGGGCAAAAGCATCTACGGCGGCGACGATACCTTTGGTACGCAGGACTTGCTTGTCCTTGTCCCTTCTTTTGGAATGATTGTCGTCACATCCATCGCAGAGGATGAGAAGGCTGGCCTCGAGCTCACCCATAGCAAACGTTATATCTTGCAGATGGCCAACTACGGACCAAACACGAACAAGTCGCAGTTCTGCATCATGCTCGCTCCGTCTCCAGGACTAAATGGCCATCACGTTGTGTTTGGCGAAGTTGTCGACGGATTTCATGTCGTGGATGCGATGGAAGCGGCCGGCGTCAGTACCGACGACGAGAAGTTAGTGCATGAAGTGATTCTGGTTGACGGCGGCGAGATATATGACTAATCCAGCGGCCGTATTACCCCATACTGGTCCTTGCCATGAAGCACGCTTGTGGACGTCAAGTGATCTTCGCGCAATTGTCGTGAATTCGTATCTTGCAGTGGGTGTGTTCGAGAAATCCGGATAATATTATCCGGTCATTGAATATGAATTGATTGGCCATAAATAAAGCGTTTGCATGCACTGATTGGCTAAATTTTGGAGGCAAAACAGAATCATCGATACCACATCGTGCGGGCGATACCCATGTCGTCGACCGAGCGTGGAGAAGTCGAGGAGCATCATGCCACCACAAAAGTGAACGTGGAAACCAAAGAAGTGAAATCCATCACCTCAGCAGGCGAAAGGCACGTGGAAGACGTGGACATGCAGGCAGATAACGGCGCTGACTTCGACCCCGGAAGAGCCGACTCGGAAACGAAGGTAGTAGTCGAGCACCTTGACTCAACAAATGTGGCGTCTGTACAGCCACTCGACCGTGATAAGGAGCAGAACGAATTTGACAGCAACCCTCATGACAACGACGCATCCTCAGCAACATATACCAGCGAGCAAAGCGACAGCAAGAATTCACTGACATCCTCGTTCCCCCCATCTGCTGACGCAGACGCACCTTCCGCTCCAGTTGCTGCAGATGTATTGAACGCATTTATGCAATCGACAGCTCCTTCTACCAACGAAGCGTTGAACGACAATGCCATTCCGTGCACAATGAAACACATCCCAGCACAGTCTGTAGATACCGCAACACCTGTCACCGCCAATGCAAGCCAACGTGACAGCACTACGACATCTTCAACTGTCATTTCGTCATCTCCGCTCAAGCGAAAGCGCGAAGATGCCAACGGAAACGACGACGTTGACCCTGCGGACGCTTCGTCGGACGACTTGGCCAGCGCCATCATGTCACGTGACGAGATGGCGAAGAAGGAGGAAGACACTGGACTGCTCGAGTTTTGCGTGATCCGGAACGACGGAACCCCCGACCGCATGGTGCAGCTCATGACGCTCAAAAACATCTTTTCCAAGCAGCTTCCAAAGATGCCCAAGGAGTATATCGTTCGCCTCGTGTTTGATCGAAACCACCACAGCATGGTGATCCTCAAGAACAAAAAGACAGTCGTCGGCGGGATCTGCTATCGGCCGTTCGTGGTCAACCACTTTGGCGAGATTGCATTTTGCGCGATCACGGCAAGCGAGCAGGTCAAGGGCTACGGCACGCGCTTGATGAACCACCTGAAGGAGTACGTCAAGTCGCAAGGGCTGACGCACTTTCTCACGTACGCCGACAATTACGCGATCGGGTACTTCAAGAAGCAGGGTTTCTCCAAGGTCGTGTCGATGCCCAAACCCAACTGGTTCGGGTACATCAAGGACTACGACGGCGGCACCCTCATGGAGTGCCAGATCCACCACAACATCAACTACCTCGAGATCACGTCGATGGTCCACCGCCAACGCAGCATGATCCTGGACGAGATCAAGAAGCGGTCCAAGGCCGACATTGTGTACCCGGGCCTGACGACGTTTTGCGATTCGCGGCTCGTCAACATCCACGCCGTGCCCGGCGTGAAGGAGGCCGGGTGGAGCCAGACGTTGATTCGAAGCAGCCGAACGTACGTGAGGAGGGGCGTGGGACGAATGTTGATTGCGGACTGTAGGAGCCGCGACTCGAGCACACTCAAACAACAACTCCAGTCGATGTGGAAGTCGTTTTCAAACCATCGCAGCGCGTGGCCGTTCCACGAACCCGTGGACGTGACGGTCGTGACGGACTACTTGGACTTTGTCAAGCACCCCATCGACCTCTCCACGATTCAAAAGAAAATCGACGAAAACTTGTACGCGACGAAAGCAGCGTTCAAAGACGACTTGGTCCTCATGTGCGACAACTCGATGCTGTACAACGCACCAGATACCAATTACTACAAGTACGACCATGGGACTATGTGGATCGCGTGGCTCATGGATGTGTTGGTAGGGCGGCGAAAGACCTCCTCGAGTTTGTCAAGAAGAAGATCGTGATAGAGACACAGGAAGGCGGGGGTGCGACGACAGCGTCGGCCTCGTCGTCGAGCAAAAAAAACCTCGTTCGATAAGCTAACCCCCCCCGTCGTATTTTACACAAATCGTCGCCCACGACGGGTGAACGGCTCCATCGTGGCTCGACCACCAACGGCACGAGCAAATTTGCCCCAGAGATGGGAAGAATATTCAAAGAAATATCCACTGGCACATGGCACTGGCGGCTAACCGGTGGTGGTTGTGCGAGCCCATCTCGTCGTGGCCTTGGGTCGATTCAAACGAAGCGTAGCAGTCGCAATCTCCCTCTTGTACGCGAGTCTGCTGATGGAATAACGCGTCTTTGTCCTTGGCTGCCACTTGTGCCGCGGCGGATTGTGCTTGGCGGGGCTGTGACCTGCACTTGTGTGAAATGTCGCTGGCCAGGACCGGATATCTCGACGACTATCCGGAAGCCAAAATGGAATGTGAAAGGTTTATTGAGTTGAACAGGTTTTCGACTTGGAACCAACCGATTCGCGGGGGCGTCGGAGCCAGCGTTATTATCGCACTGTGAAGTAAAGGGAGCTATGGCCATCACCAAGGAACAACACGATGAACTTGCCGTGTCGTATGCGGCCTTGATCCTCTTCGATGGAGAAGCCGAAATCACGTCGGAAGCCCTCTCGACCGTGATCGCTGCCTCGGGCAACGAAGTGGAACCTTACTGGCCCACGTTGTTTGCCGGTTTGTTGTCCAAGGACGGCAAGATGCTCGAACTGATCACGTCCGGTGGTGCCATCGGTGGTGGTGCTGCTGCTGCCCCTGCCGCTGCTGCCGCTGCCGATGCTGGCGCTGCGGCCCCGGCCAAGAAGGAAGAGAAGAAGGAAGAAGAAGATGCTGACTTGGGCGGCGGAATGGACATGTTCGGCGGAGGCTCCGACTATTAAGCGACGAAATCCCAGATAGACTTTAGTGTGTTCCGTGACGCTCAAGATTTAGCGGCCGACTGCTGCGTCGATCTGTGATTTTGGCTAATATAGGACTCTTCCCTTCGCAATCCACAGTCAACTCTGTTCGAGCACCCGCCACCTGGGCCTCCCTGGGGTACTTTTTCATTTTCCGTTTCTCGGTGCGGTGTGGCTGCTCTGCAACGATGGTCGTGTGCCTCGCGCCGCGCACTGCCAAGTTTCTGTCCTAAGGGCCTTGTAGGCTCGACAGAAAGGCTTGGTGGAGCAACCTCACTCTGTCTCACCGACCAAGGAGCTTTCTCCACTAACGTGCATGAATGCTTTAGTGTCATGACTTATTCGTATGGATGGCGGAAAACTTGCACGCGAACGGACAGTAGCCAAGGTCACATTTTCCACCCAAGGTCACGACGAACGCTGGAGGGTTGTCCCTTCGAAAGCACCGTCCGCGCCTTGCTCTGTGTGGTACTTTGAAAGGATGCAGCGAGTGCCACCCACTCCAAAAACAAGGCCATGAACACAGGATGTGTCAAGGCCTCCAGCATGTCCCAAACGGACTTGCGGCCATTCGCGTCATGATTGCGAACCCATCGCCATGGAGAAATGCATGTAACGTAAAGCTCCAACACCTCGCGGGGGCTTGGTGTCGAGGCGAATTCCATGTCAATGGTCCACGTAGTCGGGTCCACTTGCATCCCGGCGGCGGCGCCTCCATGCACGACGTCGGTTTTGTTGCTCGGGCTCCAACGAACTTCGGCATTTTCTGGATTGGTATGGATTGCCCCGACCACTTTATATTCGCCATTGTTGTGGATCTACCACAGAATATACTTGGAAAACGTATGGGATGCCACCTCGATTATGTTGTCGTGTACGCATAGTATTTCCAAGATAAAAGCTTGTTCTGTTCGGAACAACGCCCGACGAAATGGCACGGGGCGATACGTCGTCGGCGTGTGCATGGCGCATTAGGTAGCAAAGCAGTCTCTTTTCCCGTTGTACATGCGCTGGTTTCGCGCCGACAGGTCGCCGTTCTGCCGCCCATCGCGTTCAGAGTGGCATATGGCAAGGCAGGTGGCGGGTGGCGGTGTTGTGCGGGTATCGCGTTAGCCACCCAGTGTCAATGTTGCACATGACGAGTTACCTTCTCACATCACAACGGCGCCGATAGAGACACCAAGACCACGTGCATCGTGGTTATGCAGCGCTCGAGCGGTGGGCTCCCTGCCGTGACCCCCCACAACGAGCAGGACGGAATGCCAGCTGGATTTATGACGCAACTTTCGGGTGGAATCGAATTTTTCGAGTGTGTTCCTGCCATGGACGAGAACGCATGCTTGTTCCAGCAGAAACATTCGACTGTCCGAACGAAGCAGTGCAAGGGAGAGAGATCGTGGGGCCCGCGATGAGCACACGGCATCCCATGCGACGACCTGGTTTCTTCCTCATACAAACAAGTACTGCGTCTATTCCGACGGCGCCGGCCGACGCAGGACGCCTACTGCTTTCTTCCGCACGCCATCTGCGTACGAGTGAGCAATGGGGAGATGACCAACCTCTCCATGTTACCGGGTATTTGATGGAAAACCCGCTGCAAATCTTCAATTCATTGCATACACATGCACATCAGGGACGTCCCATGAAGAATGTGCTTCTGGAGCAGAAGTCAATCAACGCGATAGAAAGCGCGATGCCTATGAGATCGTTGGCATGTACATAAGAGTATCGATGCCACTGAAGGTAGGACAATCATCGTGCTTGGATTGCGACCGCCATGTGAACGTGACTGGATGTACAGTCGAGATACGCAAGCCAATTTACCGGATAGATAACCCGGTATCTCCCGAAACCACCTCCAGCCGGCGTCGTAAATCGCAAGTCGGGAAAACCGATACACACGGTAGCGTAATGGGCAGGCAGAGCAAAGGGCGGCGGTGTTTTTGTGGCACGAAGAGCTCACTTCAGCATCGGTCTCGTGGTGCGCACATCTCTGGATGCTGTCGACCATCACATCTGTCCTTGGCCTCACCGCCGCCGCCGCGCTTGCCGCGGACCCTGTGACATGGTCCATGAAGCCTGTCAACTCGATCCAGGCCCGTGTGCAAGCATTCGCTCCCGTTTACGACAACGGCCCTGGACACAACGCGTTCGTCGCCGACTTCGTCAAGGACGCCATCACGTTCCAAGACCGATATCGCGTGTCGATGGATACGATCAACACGGCCAGTGTTGAAGGCGCCCTCATGTACTTGCAAGCCGAAGGCATCGACTACGCCGTCAACCAGCCGTGCTACCGCAAGAACAACATGAGCTACATTTGGTTCTACAACATCACGATCGTTCAGCCCAATGCGATGTTGGCGGAATTCCAGGACTCGCAAATGCCCGAGTACGGCCCGTTTGTCGCCATGGACAACGGCATCTGCACGCCGATCAATGCCGCGACCCCTGTCCCTGCTGAGTGCAAGGAGATCGACGGAGTGGACAGCTACCCGAAGCTTGGACCGTTCATCGGCGGCGAACCTCGCAAAGACGACCCGCGCGCTCCGTACGACGAGAACATTTGGTTTTCGTTTCCCAACTCGTGCTACCTGAGTCCGTTTGGGAAGAAAACGGACGCGTGCCGCAAAGTGCAGTCGGGCGGGCTCTGCCCCCGCGGCACCAAACCCAACGGTATCAATTGCACGTATTCGTTTGAGGTGATGGGGTACGTCTCGATCGACGACCTCGTCGGCATCACGGCCATGCCGTACGGCACGTCCGGCCGCAACTACTCGAGTTTTGTCGAATTTTGCAAGGATGGCAAAGTCGAGTACGATACGCGTGACTTGAACAACTCGATCCCGTTCTGGCGCGACTCGTTCAACCGCACGGCCAACCAAGAGCGGTCCAACGCTCTCATGGCGTTCTATAACCAAGTCGCGAAAAAGCCCAACTCGCTCATGACGCCGCTCCCGACGGTCAAGGAGCTGTCGGACGCGAACCCGCCTTGCTACTTGAACTCGAAGAAGTGCTACGATGCCCAATTCGGGTGCCGCCGCAAACTCCTTGCTCAAGTGTGCGAAGTGTGTACGAGTGATGCCGCCGGGTGTGTGAAGAAGCCGGCCAACGCTGCCGCCTTCCCCACCCTTCCCAAGGCCGAACGCAAGGTCCCCGATACCGCACTCGTCACCAACACCACGGGTGCCTTTGGCAAGAACGCCACGTCCGCTCCTGGGAAGCCCACAGTCCCTGGTGCCCCGTCCGTGACGAGTGCCGCCGGTGCCTTCCACATCGTGTCCGTCGGTGCCGCCGCGTTGGCTGCCATGTTGCTGTAACCTACTAGACTTTCACGCACTCTGCTATTAATACTACTACTACGCAAAATCATTTTGAAGTCCGCGCCACATCGCATTTGGCGCCGAGTTGGGGTGCCTATGTAGGAATGCTCCACCGACCGACCTCTCTGATGTGCATGCCCGGCTGCCGCATCGAGCGCTGTTAAGATCGCGATGGGGACGTCCACCCTGCATGGTTTCATTGAACTACAGGCCCAACACTCATGGCCGGCGCGCTGGCCAACTCGACCCGCAGCGAACACATGACGTTCTACATGGGCAAAGGCGCCGACTGCGTTACGGGTCAGCTCCAGGGGCACGAACTTCGAGTTACGCGTAAATATCATCGTCGTCGTCGGAAAACTGGTCAGGAAGCCGACCAAGGACAATGGGGGGAGCGTAAATCGGGGACGACCCAGGCGAGTCGTCGTCGCGCTCTTTGTGCGCGAGACGGGTTTCGTTGGTGGTGGATGCTGGCGCTACTGGGATATAGTTGACTCCTCCGTCGACTTTCATTTGGGCCATCGACGACGTCATGTTGGCGGCGGCGGCGTTGTCGCCATTGGGGCGATCTGGTCCGACGCCTTTGTCGTCGCGACCATCCTCGAGCGGGCGGTACATAAACGAGATGCGGCTGCACATTGCTTGCAACAACGTCCACGCGCTGTCGTAGCATCTCGTTTTGGCGATCTCGACATCACTTTCGTGGGTGCCGTGGCCAAGTTGGAGTCGAAAGATGCATTTGAAGTAGCAGACCGAGCCATCGTCGAGTACGCGCGACCCTTCGTCCTCTCCCTCGTCCGCGTTGAACTGACCACGAGAACACATCACGACCCTCTTCCGAGATGGACATCGCTCCGGCCTACCTCGTAGTACCGCGACTTCTTGAGCACTTGGTCCAGGGTGTTGTACAGGCCCGCCTGCACATTGTTTACAATCATGTTCCACACCCAGCACTGCATGTACAGCGCGGGCAAGACAGAGCGCAGCGCCGTGTACTCGGAGCCCTTGTCGAGGTAGTGCATGATCAGGTGACTGCCAACCCGTACGCTCACTTCGGTGCGGGAATCGTGCCCTCGCATGCGGTCGCGGATGTCAAACGTCACCTACAAACATGTCGAATGAACGCCGACTGCAAGTTTCGAGCAACGCCAGCGTACTCGAATCGGCGCGTCGCGAATCGCTTCGACATCTCGCACGAGGGACATTAAGTGGGCATGCGAGTCGGCTTTCTTCGTTAGCGGAGGCTTCGTGCTGACGAGAGCCGTGTGCACCCGGCCGTAGAGCAGCCACACGACATTGTACAGGTCATCAGGTGCCAACTTAAGGACGGCCAACGGGGGCCGCTCTTGGTCGACTTCGTCCTCGCCGTATTCTTCTTCGATGTACTCTCCTTCGAGGGGGTGGAGCGACGGCTCTGGACCGTTCCGAGTTCTCCTGACGTCGGAGTGGCCGTCATCACTGTCTTCGTCGTCGCCGTACGAGTCTCCTGCGTCGTGCACGCCACTCATGTCGATGTCATACTTGTCGCTCGGTAGGGCGGACGCCGCCGCGCTGGATGCGCCGGTCGCATACTTGGATGGCGGAGTTTCCAACATCCACGAAGTGTCGTCGTCGGCTTCGTCCATGTTGACGTCTTGCCGCGGTGAGCTGTGGGCGGGCTCGGCAGAAGGCGGGAGGTCCGTTGCTCGGGGGGTGTCGACGGGAGTTGGAAGTATTGCACCAACCGGAGGGCGCGCTCGTGGGTCGTGTGGCCTGTTTGCGGGTACATTGGCTGGGGAAGGGGTGGCAGAGGATGCCAGGGGAGCGGGAACGGGTTGTTTTTTGCGTGGGTCAGTGGGTGGAAGCGGCCGGGGTGTCGCTTTACTCGGTGGCAACGAGGACGTTGAATTGCCAACTGCGGATGGCTGTGCTGACACATGCGACAACGCTTGAGGAGATTGCGTTGGAGGAGGTGGAGGTAGTGCAGCGGTTGTAGCGGCGTCCGGACGCTTCATCGCACGACGTGGGTCCGTTGGTCGTTCCTTCACTTTGTTGGCCGCGTCCTTATCGTCCTCCACCGTCGCTGCCTGCCGGGCTTTTTTGTACTCTGTCATGGATATCGTTTGGTTCTTGGATGCCCCGCCACGGCCCTGGTTCCTGTCCGTGTCAGCTGGCGTTGACCGACCACCCGTTGCCACAGGGCGGTCACCGTTGGTTCTAGATCCTGCCGCCGGTTTTCGCGAGCTGTCGTCTGGCATCTTTAGAATTGGAACGGGCTCGACAACACGCCTGAGGTTCGTGGACGCTGGCTGAATCCATTCAGAATGGAACGAAACCCGTCTTGGTACACTCGGGTCGATGGATGGAACTGCCTTGGCACCTGCCGTCGCCGTGGGGTGTTTGTGCCGTGGATGCGGCGATTGCCCATTATCGCCCGGTTGAAAGATGATCGTGTTTTTGTCAGCCTTCTTGTTCGCGGCCGAGTTCTCGTACCCTTGGCTGAATATGCTGCTATTGGGTCCGAGACGCTCGAATGGGTTGGACGGAGCGGCGGCCGCGGCGCCTGGACGAGTTCGGTCGTGGCTGGACGTCGTCGGTCGACGAGGGTCTGTCCGTCGCGGCATGTCTTGGCGCTTTCTCTTGGGAATTGGTACGTTGTCGACTACTACGTCACGTTTCTTCTTGGGGATCTTATACTGGTCGTCGTTGGGCATCTGAGGAGGAGCATGGGCAGCAAGTGTGACGTCCGGAGGAGGAGCAGTGTTGACTGGGCCTTCAGCTCTGGACGCGCCATGCGACTCCTCGAGAGGTCGCTTCTTTGACGAAATCACAGAATGCACCATGACCTCTTCGTTGTCGTCCTCTGTTTCAGCGTTCTCAGCCATTTCGGCACGGTATGGCGCCTCCAACGTCTGCGTGTCTTCATTTCCGAATGCCTCGCAAGTGAGCAGCAAGCCACGAAGCAATTGGCATGCCCACCGATCGCAGTAGTGGACGTACTGGTTCAGGGTGGAAGCTCCACATGTTGGATTGAGGCACTTGCCCACGCTGAACAATGACGGCTTTCTGCCGTCCATCATGTCGACCGTGCCCTGATGGATGAAAACGCAGCGGCTGCGGCAACAATTATTTCACGCAAAACAAAATAGTGTATTGTACACTAATAAATGCAACCTCGAAATATTCTTCAGTTCACCAATCAATGATATTTCTGTTTTTATTGTATCCAATAATATTTACTGTGTTGCATCGTCCACAGAATATTCTTCGTGGTCATGTACCTAGACGGCTTGCGAGATGAGGAATTCGCGAAATTTGTACCTTTTATCACCAATATTTGAATTCTGGATGCCATGTGGAACCAATGATTTCCGAACCAAACTGGCACAGCCCCGGTCAAATTCCAACAGTGGAATGTAAATAGTGTTATTACAGGTTGGTCGGGATGAATTGCATTACGGTTCCGCCTAAAACAAGCGCTTCTCGTACGTGTGCAGGCCATGGACGCTGCCTTCGCGCTGAGCGGCCGGCGTGCGCATTTCGAATCGGAGTTCGCCAGAATAGAGCTGCTCGTGAAGGGTCTTCACGCTGAGGGCGCCAAGGTCCTGGAATCCGTGCTTGATACCTTGTTGCAGGTAAGGAATGTAGCGGTTCAACGAGCCCTTGTCGACGACGGCACCACTCACACCCTGGGCAACCTTGACAACAGCGTTGCTACCAAAGTACCGCTTCGCCGAACCTTGGCTCTGCGCTTCCACAGAACCCATGCCACGGTACTTTTTGAGGCGCACGCCGTCCTGGAAAAAGTATTGGCCAGGGGCTTCTTCCGTGCCTGCAAAGAGCGACCCGCACATAACGGCCGAAGCACCAACGCACAGCGCCTTGATGATGTGTCCGGAGCTCGAGATACCGCCGTCAGCAATCACGGGAATGCCGTACTTGGCGGCAAGGCGGGCAGTATTGTACACAGCCGACGCTTGAGCACGGCCAACGGCGCAAATTTCTTGCGTCGTGCAGATAGAACCACTGCCCATACCGATCTTGAGGCCGTCAGCCCCGGCAAGGATGAGGTTCTTCGCCTGGCGCATGGTCACGACATTGCCACCGATCACGTCCACATGGGGGTGGGTCTTCTTGAGGTACTGCAAAATTTCGATCTGGAAGGTCGAATCACCTTGCGACGAGTCGATCACAAGGAGGTCGACGCCAGCAGCGACCAACGCATCGGCGCGATCGCGGTCGTTGGGGCGCGTGCCGATGGCGGCACCAACCAATAGCTGCTTGTTGGCGTTCTTGGATGCATGGGGAAAATCACGGTTCTTGACCAAATCGCGACGAGAAATCAGAGACACCAGCTCGCCCTTGCTGTTGACAATGGGCAGCTTGCCAAGCTTCTTCTCCTTGAGTATCTGGTTGGCTTCCGCGAGCTTGACGCCTTCGAGCGCCGTGATGAGGTTGGTTGCCATGACGTCCTTCAGCGGGGTCTGGCGGTTTTCGATGAAATCGATGTCGCGGCTCGACACCATACCGAGCAACTTAGACCCAACCTTGCCATTTTCGGTGATGGGGATGCCAGCAAATCCAAGTTCGGCCTTGATCGTGTCGACGTCCGCCAACGTGTTGTTAGGAGCGAGGCACTTGGGGTTTGTGATGAATCCGTTCTTGAACTTCTTGACCAAGTACACTTCGTGGCATTGTTCCTCGACGGTCATGTTGTAGTGGATGACGCCGATAGCGCCGTGGAGCGCCATGCTGATCGCCATGTTGTGTTCCGTCACTGTATCCATGGGAGATGACACGAGGGGCAAGTATAAGCTGATGTTGCGCGACACTCGGGTACGCAAATCCACCTGGTCCACGCCAAAGTTGATGTGTCCTGCATTGCAACAATACGTCGTGAGATTTCGGGGCCACTAGGCCAGGATGCCTGCACAGTACCTGGCATGAGGATCAAGTCATCGTAGGTCAAGCCGACGCCGTTGTTCTTGGTCACGAAGATCTCGAGCGCCGTGCGGCCGTCCTGGCCGAGGCCTTCATCCAGGTCGTTGTTCGCCAACACGAACTGAGGAGCCGATGCCGCCGCCATGACAAATTGAAAAATGGATCGCTCGCCGGGAAATGATCGACGGCGTCTGATTGGTCCATTCCGAACCACTGGACGCCACCGGTTACGACTTTTTAAAGTGCGCCTCGAATCTACCAGAAACTTTTGTCGACCACGAAGAGTTCTCAAGGATCAGCGAGTCGACGCTGTCTTTGCACTCTGCGCAGCCACTCGCTCTAGCGTGTTGCGCTTTGCGCGACAGTCTTGTGGCAAGCTACAGCTTTTATGCCGCTCGATGGACGGATTGTCCAGTTGGCAGACGAGAACTTATGTACGATTCATTCAAGTACGACACCTATTGAAATGAGGCGAACCTTTCACCCCATTAAAACGCACAAAAAAACGTGATGTTGAAATACGTTAAAGTCGAGGAATGTTGCCGAATGAGATGACGGTCACAGCGATGGATGCTAACGCGTCGCCGAGCTGGACACAACCTGAGTGAGCGGCGGTTCCACCACGGCCATCCTGTAGTGCGCGGCTGTGTAGTAGGAGAGACGTCCTGTGTGGCTTCACGCTCCGGTGCAAAACAATGTCACGGGATGTCGTGCGTGCTGAACAACGAAGCAGTCGTCCCACATGCCTCGGTCGTGTCCTGCGACGTCGCAATAGCTTGGCTGCATAACTTGGGCATGTTGTAATCGCAGAAGACAGTTCACGATAAACGACTTACACAGTCGACATCTCCATGGACTATCGTCGTTGCCAAGTCGAGCCGAAGCCCTCAAAACTTTGATCACACTGAGCCAAGCACAAGCACCGACGTCCATACAAGCTACGAACGCCATGGTGGTGATGCCACCAAGGCACAGTGGCTTCCTCGGGTACTTGGATTAGAACCACTTTTTAAGAAAGTCAACAACGCCGTCGGCAGCGTCCCCCAAATCACTGCCGTCGTCTTCCTCCGTCACAAACGAATTGGGGTCGTCGCCCACGGTTTCAGCATCTGCGCCGTCGTACCCAAACATGGATTCCTCTGACGTGGTCGAGTCCTTCGTCGAGTCGACGTCGGGCACGTCCGCAGTCGCCGCGTCCTCTCCGGCAACTTCGCCAGCAGCTCCTCTCGCGTCGCCACCGCCAACACTACCGCCGCCAAATCCAGGCACAAACATCATTCCACCGCCTGCGGGTACGCGGCTCGCAATCTCTGACACCATGCGATCAAAGGGCAGGCCTTGGAGGAACACTCGCCCCGGCCCTGTCAGCGTCGTCACAAACAGTCCTTCTCCGCCAAACATGACGTTCTTGACGCCTTGCATGCGCTGGATGTCGAATTGCACCGTTGGCTCAAACGCCACAAGACAACCGCTCGAGATGCGCAGCACTTCACCAGGGACCAAAGTCCGCTCGATGAGGGCTCCCGATGCCCGTACAAACGCTTCGCCTGGTCCCGTCAGTCGCTGCAAGATGAACCCTTGGCCCCCAAAGAAGCCCGCGCCGAAATTCTTCGTAAACTCCTGCACATGACCACGCCCGTGATATCAGGAGCTACTGGCATGACGTTCGATCGTGAAATCTCTGACCATTTCGATGCCGACGGTGTGAGACCCAGCGATGAAGGCGCCTTTTTGGCACACCAACGCCCCGCCAAAATCGGCCAAGTTCATGTGGATTATCTGCAGGGAACGCCCGTGAGTTACGCGGCATCTTTCTTGGCAGAGAACTGCCAAGACGAGATTATCATGCAGTACCTTGCTCGGAACCGACGTGCCGAGGCAAACTTGGCCGGACGTCGCCCCCGTGTACGTGTACTCGGTCACAAAGAAATTTTCACCCGTCATCATCCTAGTTGCAACTGAGGCGACATTGCTCGTGGCGGTCGAAGGCAAAACCTACCGCTTCAATCCCTGCTGCACGCCACCGGCGGTGTGCGTGTCCATCACGACACCATCGGTCATATAAATCATGGCGCCACTTTCCGCGCGCAGTTTTTGATTTGGTTCCAACGTGATCTAATGCAGTGCGCAACCGTGATGCACATTCAACTGACGATGCGAGCAATAGGGTCAGCAACCTACATGAACCCTACGAAGCAGAATGAGACTTGGTAGACAGGCAGGTATGAACAACGTACAGTTGAGACTCTTGGCCCACGATTTGAGCGGCTTTGGAAAAGTCGATTGGTGTGTACACAACGGCATTTTCTAAGGACTTTGTCGAGTCTTGGGGCGTTTCCAAGACAGGGGGAGGTAATGTCGAGACTGTTGATAGAGATGTGGTATCAGACAAAGTCGAGGCGGTGTTGTTGGCAGCGAACGGGTTCGTGCGAGTGCTCTCTTTAGTCACGCGGTTGTAGTACACGGTTTGTCCTATTCACAAACCCGTCATCTCTTTCCAACTCGACGTGCTTCGCACCATCGCGACGTGTGATGGTTTCCCAGACGTCTGCAGAGTGAGAAGAGAAGCTTCTTGTGCATGGCGCTACTGCCGCGAGCTTGTGCGCTTGCTTGGCAAGGAGTCGCCGAACAAGGAGCGATGACGCCACCATGGTCAAGGGTGTGGATGGCGATTTCCAAAATGACCACCATTTGGACCAACACTCGACAACTCATCCGGAGAAGATCAACCGGATCAAAAATGCGGGTCATATTATCCGGATGCCATATCCAAGGATTGCACAAGGAGAAGATGGCCTTGCTCGGTTCATGTACCGACACATCAGCGCCGACGCAGCCGACAGCTCGCCAACGACTCCCTAGCGGGTACGCCCTTGATCCAACAAAGGAGTATGCGTGCTTGGACCGCGTGGCGCTTATCACGGGTATCACTGGTCAAGATGGAAGCTACTTGTCGGAACTGCTCTTGTCCAAGGGGTACATCGTCCACGGCATCATTCGTCGTTCGAGCTCGTTCAACACAGAACGCATCAACCACCTGTACAAAGACCCTCACTTGCATGGCGTGCGTCTATTTCTCCATTACGGCGACCTGTCCGATAGCAGCAATCTGTGCTCGATCGTGTCCACGGTCCAGCCGCATGAAGTGTATAACTTGGGCGCGATGTCCCATGTCAAGGTTTCGTTTGAAATGCCAGAATACACCGCCGACATCGACGGCATCGGGACGTTGCGCCTTCTCAATGCGATTCGAACCTGCGGTCGCCCCGGCACCAAGTACGCTTCATATCCCTGGTGAACTGGCATCCCATTGTCATTTGGCGCTTCGTAGGTTTTACCAAGCGTCCACGTCTGAGCTCTTTGGCAAAGTGCGGACCGTGCCGCAGAACGAAGACACGCCATTCCACCCGCGATCACCGTATGGCGTCGCCAAGCAGTACGCGTTCTGGATGGTGGTCAATTACCGTGAAGCGTACGACATGTATTGTGTGAACGGCATTTTGTTCAACCACGAGAGTCCGAGGCGAGGCCCGACATTTGTCACGCGCAAGGCAAGTGCCTCTCTCGACGTCGAACGTCGCTCCAATCGAGAGCTCCAATGACCTGATGGATGCCGCAGATTACACGCGCCGCGGCGCGGATCCGTGCTGGGATCGAAGACTGCCTGTACATTGGAAACCTCGACGCGAAGCGGGACTGGGGCCATGCGCGGGATTTTGTTGTCGGGATGTGGCAGATGCTCCAGCTCGATACGCCCGAGGTTTGAGTCGCTTGTCGTCTATCCAGTTGTGAACAAGTTGGTGTAGGACTTTGTGCTCGCGACTGGAGAGTGCCACAGCGTGCGGGAGTTTGTCGAAATTGCGTTTGCCGCGGTGGAATTGCCGATTCGGTGGGAAGGTGGACCGAAGGGTAGCGTCGACGAAGTCGGCGTCGTCGCCAACGACCCGTCCGCGAGAGTTGTCATTCGTGTCGACCCCAAGTACTTTCGACCGGCCGAAGTCGACCTCCTCCTCGGCGACGCGTCCAAAGCCCGCAGGGTGCTGCAGTGGCAGCCTTCCACGACCTTCCACGACTTGGTCCACGAAATGGTTCAAGCTGACATGCTCGAGACAGCCCGACGACAGACGTTCTAACAAATCGTGTCAACACAACCTATTGAACCCTTCCCGTGCTTGGCCATCCCTTGGAGGCACGACGAATAGACCTGCCACAGCAATCGAACGAGAAGGATGCGCAGGCAACAGTTCCACTCGCGACCGACTGCCTGCCCTTCGACATGGCATGGGGAGCACAGGACGCAGGCCGAACTGCGCACCGCCACGCACAGTCGGCCTACTTCTCGATAAATGCAACGACAACCTGCAATAAATATTATTTGTAGGGTCAACTACGACTTGGTGGCGAGCGACGCCTTGACTTTCTTGTAGTCTTTCATGTTGACAAACGCGAGGGCGACTGGGCCTTGCGCGGCCTGCAGCACTTTCGCCAGGTCCGCGACCGATCGGTCGTGAACCGAGTTGCCGTTGACTGTCATGAGGACGTCGTTCGTGTGAATGTGGCCGCAGACGGCGGCTTGCGAGTTGGGCGCGACATCCGTCACCACCAGCACGCTCGGCTCGACCACGGCAAACTCGAGACCGAGGGGGCGGTCGCCGTCAAGTTCGAGCTCTTGGAGGAGCACAAGGGACTGGACGTACTCGATGGCGATTTCCAAGCACGTGACAAAGTACGCTGTCTCGCCCGTATCGGACACGGGGGGGAACGCCACGAGGAGTTCTTTGAGCATGAGGACATCCTCGACGCCGCACTGGACAACGACGTAGATGAATGCGGGAATGAAGTCGTCGGCGCTCATGGCCGCTGCCGGGTACAAGCCTTCCGCGGCCGCCACGGCGTAGATCGTTTTGCACGCGACAACTAATTGCTTGCGCTTGCGTGATGGAAGGCTCTGGCAATCGATGGCGGTCATGGCTTCGACCGCCGCCGCGTACCCGGACGGCGACTGCGGGTTGATGCCAAAGTACGCTTGCTTTCGGCCCTGTAGCAACTCGAGTCGATCTTTCATGGCTCTCGACTCGGCTTTTGGGACAAGCACTTGGTACACGACTTTGTGGATCGGCGAGAACACGCGCTCCTCGACTTGCTCGGAAATGATGGCCGCAATCGCGTCAAACAGCCCTTCCTCGGTCCCCACGGCCGTGTCTCCGCACAGCGCGCAAAAGTAGTGCATCCGCGTCGTCACCATGTACTCCATCAAGCCCTCCATGAACCGCCGAATGGACTGCAAGCACAACGTCTTGCGGTGCACTGTCTTGAGAAAATTCTCGCTAGCACCTCGCCATGAGCACTACCATTCGACGACATGCATGCAAAGCTACACATTTAAGATGTACCCAGCCGCAACGGCACGGCGCCGCCATCAACATCCATGCAAACTCTCGCCAACTCCACAACCTGTTTTACCCAACCAACAGAATCCACAAAACATGACCATCCCATTCAAGACCATCCGTCACCAGGGGTGACCCCAAGCGCAGGCCAATACCCGAACACTTGGTGGGCCACAACAAACACCCATGCACTGTCCCATTCACTCAGGTACCTACCTGGTTGTGCCTTCCGGTGAGTACGGCGAGATCAAGATGAGCTGGGCTTCGCGAGCGACGTCTCTCAGGAAGTCGCTGTCGTCTCTGACGGGCGCAACGTCGTCGGTTGCAGTTTGGCTGTGCACGGGGGACACTTCGTCACTCAGAGACCGTTCCAGAAAACTTCCATCCGTCGACACCAACGGCGACGAGAGGGTGGTTGGCGGCAAGTCGTCGACGCCGCCGAAGATGACGCTGGACACGGCGGCAATCCAGATCGACCGATCCTCTTCGCTGTCAGCGTGAACGAACAGCACACGCGACTTTTTGTCCAAGGCGTTCTTTGTGATACTAAAGCTAAAACGCTCGCCGGTCTTGCGCATGTCGAGTCGCGTTACTGTAGACGCCATTGTGATCTCGAGCAGGCCCTTGGCTTTAGTGGATTCAGGGTTCCGGTAATACGACAGCCCGCCTGCCCCGGTGAGCTCAAACCAGCGCCGCTTCACAGACTTGAAGACTTGTCCTTGCTTTCGCAGCCAACCAGCTGCCACCACCCTCTTTTCCGTCGTGGACAAAGACGAGGCAGTGGCCTTGGACGGAGATGTGGGGTCCATGATGGTGGGCACCCCGCACTGGTTCAGTTTGTGAATCCATCCGTCGCGGTCGGCATCGTTCAGCGCGTACAGAAGCATCGTCGACGAGCCCTGGAGCAACTTGAAGCCAAAGTTGGGCACTCGTGCCACTGCTGTGCCTTCCAACGATAGGTTCACTTTGCCAGAAATGGCGTACGACGACTCGTGAGACTTATGGTACACCAGCTCTTGCCCAAGGATGAAGAAGAGACGGCGCTTGAACGATCGGGTGCGATTAGCTTGCTTGATGAGCCATCCCGAGTGGGAAACGACGGGAACTGTGGCCGAGTCACGGTCATGGTCGTCAAGCGGCAAGTGTTCGGCGTCCACCTCTTGGATGAAGGTGGCGGATGTCGCTCGTTGAGTGGCCTTGCGTTCAACGGGGTTCATCTCCAGCGACTCCAAGAGATGGATCGTGCGACGACTGGCTACGCGCATGGACTCGTTCGCGCGTTCTTTCCAATGCGCCATGTCCCTGTGCGTGTGACAACGTATGTCGTTGGTGAATGTGTCATGATCGTCGTTGAACGTACGAGAAGATCGGGCCAACTTGCAATAGCGACCGCGACGATCGCACCGAATCCACGTCGGCAACGCTCATCCGACACCACGGTTCGTCCAAGCCCATGGTGGTTCGAAACACGTTGTCTACGTAGCTGTAGTTGGGCATACTTGACGACGTCATCATTCACTCGCCTACCAAGTTAACGTGCATTAGATCACGGTGCAGCTCGCATGCCGGACGGACTCGGCAGCACGAATGAAGTCACCCTCACCAGCCACGGCACCGAAACCCCGCCGGACTCTGCGATGGTGTAGAAGCAAGTCTCCAACCTTGGTTATCCGGATGTCTCATGGTCGTACCAAGACGAATGCAACCATGATATCATGCTTGATCGTTTTCCGGATAACATACAGTGCCTCATACAAAAGCGCTATCACTCTCGTCACGACGAGAATTCCGTTGACAATCCGACATTTCCCACTGCAAGAATTGCACTTGATTTCAGTAAGAGGATGCCATCGGAGGTTGCAACGACGCTGCAAAGAAACGGTTGACCAGCGGCCATCGGCACCATCGCTTGCCCTGCGCCATGAACATGATGCACCTCACCTTGATGCTGCAATCGATCTGTCCTGTGAAAGAACCACAGAGGCCGCTGAATTCGTGCACACCTGCAAAACAGCGAGTGAAACGTCATGCCAATGCTTTTCTTGCACCACCATGAGCAACGCGACACCACAATGAACGCGATGGGACGCTCGAGTGGACGATGGGATCGTGGACACGCTGTATGCACACACAGCACTCACGCTCGAAAAGGTGCTTGCCAAAGGGACACTCCGGTGCCAGCCCCGTCCGTGGTCGGGTTGCATAAGGAGACACGGGAGGAATGGATGGTATCCGGATATGGAAGCAGGACGGATACATTTTTCAAAATGAGTGCAAGATCTGACATGACGCAGCCGCCGCCTGCCCCGACCGCTGCCCTTCTCGATGACCCGGAGGAGCTGTCGAAGTACCTCAAGACAAAGATCCGCACGATTCCTGATTTTCCACGACCTGGCTCGGACTTTTGGTGCGGCACCCTTCTTCTTAAGTTGGTCGTCCTGACACGTTCGCAGGGATGTCTCCACATTGCTTCTGGACTACGAAGCATTTCAAGTCACGATTGACACGTTTGCGAAGCGGTATAAAGATCAACGCATCACCCACATCGTCAGCGTCGAATCCCGCGGCTTTATGTTTGGTGCACCCGTCGCACTTGCCTTGAAATGTACCATTATCTATCCTTCGTGCAAATTGTTTGGTGACAGATGAGGGGCGACCGAAATAGGTGCATTTGTGCCTGTTCGACGTGCGCGGAAGTTGCCCGGACATACGATTGGTATCGACTACACGTCAGGGTACTACCACGGCCGGTATGAAGTTCACGACGACGCTATTCCTCGCGGCAGTCGCGTCGTTGTGATTGACGACTTGGTGGCAACGGTACTGCCTCATTCCCTTACGCGTTGCGCTCCCACGTCCGTGATCGCATAGGGGAACACGCTGCTTGTAACATGCCAACTCATGAAGGAATTGGGCGCTGAAGTCGTCGAGTGCGGCTGTGTTGTGTCGTCTGTCACGAAAGTCCACGTGCGTGATCTCACCCTTATTCCCTCATCGTGTCTTGATGATTTTTCCTCCTAGCGCAACTCGGACTCGACGCAAATTCACTTCCACCAGCCCGTGCACAAAGTCAAGTTGGACTGCCCAAACGTGTTCAGCCTTACGTCGTACGAACTCTAGTTCACGGCGGGATGCACCATTATGTTCCAATGCAACGTACCCTCCACCGCGCGCAGGAGTGCATGAAAACTGCGTGATGGGCGCCGTCCCGACGTCAGCGCATTCACTGATCGACGGCGCGCCGTCGTGTCGCCTTCATCACGAGGGATTTCCAGTGCGCCGACCGTCGTCCGACGCGTCACAGGAGGGCTAGGTCCCGTTACGGGTCGCTTCTCCCAGAAGTCGTGTGTTCAATGGATGTAGATGCTAGTGCTGGCGCTCCTGGTTGCGCATTCTGGAGAGCTGGAGGATATCTCTTGTCCGCGCCATTGTGCACATGAAATGGAGGCCCTTCGTATAGCAATGCATCGAGTTCTTCCGCGTGAATTGACCAAGGTATCACCATCCCGCAGGCGCTCTTTTGCGGAAGCACAGACTCCGTCACGATCAAGCTGCATGCGCGGCGCAACGTACGAAGAGGTATACAAACATCCATGGGCACCACTGGCGTATGGAGAAGGGGCATGCTCGAGTCGCCCTTGGCGTCTTGTACATCGCAGCGCTGTCAAACGCGTGCTTGCACACACAGCCCATCCAGTCATGAACATTGAATGGTGCCCAACACGTATACGGTCCAGGGACGCACAGAGAACGAAGGCGCTTCTCCGCCTCGACATCGATCTGGTCATACCAAATCGACAATGCGCCTGTGCCATCTTGGCCACGTGCCTCCAGGTTGACCATCATCACGGGTGTTGCTTATACCCATTTCTGCTTCTCCATCCGTCGGCGGTGACAGGAAGGACGCATCCAGCAGGCGATGCGGAGGCGAGCTACATCCACGACCAACGTGAAGCGGAAAGAGCTCGTTTTTATTGAACAAACAAGGCAACCGCTGCGGCTGCCACTGCAAATACAACGGATGAAGATGTCGTTGCTGCACTCACAAGAGGCTTGGCCGTCGTCGACGGACTAGTCGTACACTTGAGCGTCTTGAGCTGGTCTGCGGTGAACGTGTCAGCTCTGCCGGGATGGGTCGCCGTGGTCGTGCTCAACGTCGCGCCAACTTTCCATGTGCAGCACGGATCGCCGAGCTCTTCTCCGTTCGTGGCGCCGTCACCGTCGGAATCGGCTTGGCACAGCTCAGGCGTCCATTTGGTGCCGGCCCTCGAGAAGGCCTGGCCGAACGCATTGCGCGCGCCGCCGCCCGCCGGGTTGACGTGACCAATGGCCCCCACGCCGGCGACTTTATCGCCGTTTGGCACCTGGGCGACAAAGCTCGGGAACGCGGCGGCTTGTGCGGCAAGACCGAGGACAATCAGCGCTTTGAACATGGCTTTGAACAATGGAAATTGACAATTGCGTCCTTTCACCATTTTACCACAATGTCGTTTCTCGAAATATTTTCAACATTTACATCTGTTTTCCCTCAAATTTGACTTGAATTCTGGCGAACGTCTCACACAACGACATATGTGGCGGCGACATGGCGCACCCCGTATCCTGCCGCGCGTATACTCTGCCGTCCGATGCAGAGCAGCCTCCACGACTGCCGGGACGCCATCAAGAGCACCGAGTTCGTCAGACAGGAGCTCCATTTGAGCACCACACTGCGCCAAGAGTTGCCGGTGCGTGTCCACCAATTAGAATTGATTGTCCGTTGGATAACCGATCTATGGGGTCTGTCCAGGGTTGATTGTGCGTTGGATTGCCGGTCTGGCAAGCAGATGCATGCACCCATCACATGGCTTCGATCTCACTCGATGACGTGGAAGGAACCCCAGGGTTCGGAGAAGGACTATACGCGTGTGGGGAACCTAAAGCGTCTTGTTCGTCGCAGTATCTTCAACGACCGCAAACACACGCCGCCCTACCAGCCATGGACACCGAATCGTGCCCATCGTGTACACAGTCCAGGGATGCATGTGGTTGTTCAAAGAACGAAAGGCAGCAGCCCTCCCCTTCGCACTCGGTCTTGCCACAGAAGTGTGTCTCAGTCGGGCCGCAGAGGCGTGTGACACCGAATCGAGTCCCTTACCACACGAGCCCGGGTGATATGAAGTTGCACCTGCATTCCACAGTTTCTCTTTGTTCCTTGTTAAACGTCATCAGTTTCCAAGATTAACCACAAGTACAGATAACGTTAAACCACTCGAGGCTGTGATATGTTCACCCCATCACCGTTCGGAGATTGTGACACGACCCCAACACAAACACGAGATTTCATCGAACGTAACTTGAGAGAGTGCGCTGTACTGCCTCGTCAAGGAGTGGCGCGGCCACGCGTCGCTTTTTCCGACGAGAGGAAAGATTGAACGTCGGTGACACGCTGAATGGGCCCACAACTCGCCAGGGCACCGCCCGCACGAAATTATACACACGACTTCCATTTCGCTCCAGTGTGCACAATTTCCGGGTGCTTAGCCGTCTCTTGCTGCTGTTTTGCAAACCATTCTTAACATCGCATACAAAACAAAACAAAGGACTCCCTCTGTCCCCACAAAAATTGCGCGAGTTTGAGGGTGACAATTAAATTTTGAAGATAAATTCAGGCTGTGCGTATGCCTCCTCAAATCTTGATTCGACACCTCTGATTGGATCATTGCACAGAGCACGCCAAGAGCTTACTACAGTGATACCTCACATTTTGCACCATCTCCAAAATATAAATTCTAACAGACGGATGGAAACCCAAAGAAAACGCAAACATAAATTTACACATCAAGTACTTGACGTCGAATCATATTATGCAGTTGATTCATTTTGAGTGGGGTGCAAAATGTGAGGTATCACTGTAATTTTACGCGCTTCTAAGTGAGTAAAGTTTGAGCACGAATCTCAAAAACGCGGACATTTTTGCCGAGTCAAAGGCAGCATACAAACTTCCATATAAAGCATACATCAGAAATGACACACATTCAAAATGTCATCAACACGGCCCGACTTGACGAGGAGCGTGAAGCCATCCTTCGGGAAGTCCTGCTCCAAAGCAACAACGGTTTTCCCACCCGGCTGCCTAAAGGCACAAGTCAGTTGCTGGCAGCAAAGTACCATTGGCACGTGTCTACTATACGCCGAATCATTGCGTTGGCCAAGGCCCAAGACGTCTCTCTTGGTAACATGAAAGTGTCTGTAGCAAACAAAAATAAAGGCAAAGCAGGCAGAAAAATAGCTTACACTGCCGAGCAAGTTTAGGTCAAACTGCTGCAGGTGCCTCTTGCACAACGAACAACGCTTCGTTCAATATCTGAAAACACTGGTATGACAGGATATGCAACTTCATCTAAGCATTTAATAGGAATAAGTCGTGGTTCATTGCACCGATACTTGAAACTCGGGTTGTTCCGTGCCCACTCCAATGCGATACGTCCAGTGCTAACGGACGCTAACAAATACTGTCGCCTCAAGTTTGCCATGGTAATGGTTAAGGCTGATATGCTTCTGTCGGACATGCTACATTCGTGCATCTAAACCAGAAGTGATTTTATCTAGCAAAGACCACTCGTAAGTACTACCTCGTCCCTGTGGAACGCGAACCACAACGAACCTGTAGAAGCAAAAGGTACATTACCAGCGTTGTGTTCCTCAGTGCTGTTGCGCCCAAGATGCATCGACGAAACGAGCACGTGGTGGGATGGCAAGATAGGCACGTGGTCGTTCTTCGAGTCAGTACCAGCTCAACGCGCCAGTATCAACTGCCCGGCTGGTTCCTACGAAACCAAGTCCATCGCGCTTACAAAGGATGTATTTCGTGTCTTCCTTCTCGAGAAAGTCCTACCCTCGATTGCGGCAAAATGGCCAAGCCCCGACAAGACGGTGGTGCTACAGCACGACAATGCCCGGGCCCACGTCACCCCATGGACACGCAACTCAAGGCCGCCTTCGACGAATACGGCAAGAAAGGTTGGGATTTCTCGCTCGTCTCCCAGCCGTCAAACTCCCCGGACACCAATACCTTGGACCTGGGCTACTTTGCTGCGATCCTGTACCTACAACAAAAGACCATCGCACATAGCAATGGCTTCCAGTGCCTGGGACAGCTCTTCGACGCAGCGGGCCTCCTTAAGCTCGGCTGCGACACACGATCCAACTCAGCGGATGACATTCCGGTCAACCTTGCCTTTGCGGTGTCGAAAACATCCTGTGGACACGACACATTTTAAGGTAACAGACCTTTGCGCTCTTGCTTCTCTTTGGCGATGTGAGGCAACTTGTAGGCATTGTCCCCGAAAACCCCGATCGTCTCAACCAAGCACGCTTGCAACGATATGAACGTGTGGTTCAGTCTCTCGTACAGGTAAGCGGTGCAGGCTTCTTCATCATGAGCAACCAGTTCGTCAATGCTGCGTGCTGACTTGCGGTGTTGTAGGGACTGGATGGCTGCGAAGAAACCCAAGTCCAAAACGTTGGTGTCGGGGGAATTCGATGGTTGTGGTGCAAGCGATATCGACCGTCTAAGAGACTTGTACTTGGCCATGGCTTCGTTCAGCAGCGAGTCTTACGGGGGTACATAGACACAGCCACCGTCGTGTTGCAACTTCACGACACGGTGTCACCTGGCCACTTGGCAACGATTGCAGGCAGTACTTTCTCGACCTAGAAAGGACGATTGATGTCCTTTGTCACAGTCATAGTCTTGGTTTCAATAGTCCCGGCCACGCGATTGGCGCTGGAACGCTGCGCTCTAACAGACACTAAAAACGGTCAAATGCCGACCTTGCCGTCCCATCAAGTTTCGGTAGCAGAGTCGTAACGAGGACGAGACAGCACATTGAAACTAGACCTTTGTATTGCACCTCTTGCTTTTACATGTGCGATGTTTCTTCTCCTCCCCAGGCACAAGGTAGATTGTTCGGTTCATCTTTGTTATGTAGAACCATTTTTCGTCCAACTGCACATATTCGAGCATGCTGTTGAACTCCAAGCTCGTACCAACGAACTTAATCGCAAATTTCATTTGCTGTCCTTGTTGGTGTCAGTCAAAAACGGCTTGATGGCTGTTTTCGTTGGTTTAATGGGAAAATGGATCGGTAATATCTCCTGTTACTACTGTTAACATAACAGTGCAGTGTCCCGAGACTTATCCCTGGGGAAAATGTTACTAGATCCTTGTGCTGTCAATATTCTTCTGTTTTTTGGAAATGGATCGAAGTGTTATTCGTTGGGATCGCGGTACTTTCAAGAGCAGTCTTCCATGTCAAATCTGTCG
>NW_008580154.1:1442737-1447329 GCF_000520115.1 Aphanomyces invadans
GAAAGAATTACTTGAGAAAAGATAACCTGTAATATATGTTACACGAAACATCGCTGTCAATGTAATATCCACAACGACAAATAATATCCTCTATAAATGCATAAAATAAAGTTTCGGAAGGTATTATATTCGTGTAAGTGGACTATGTCAAAAGGAATATATTCACATAACCCTAACCTTGGTCCCCCGGATGCCTTCGCGGGCTATGAGTTAGACCCAAAGCAGCAATGATGTTGTCCGCACCGTCAATGGTCAAAGCCTCAATTTGAGTGCAAACGGCACCCATCGCTATGCTTTGTTGAACCTCCTCATCCAATTTCTGCATATGAACATTGTAGTAGTCAACATCGCTCAAATAGTTACAGCCAAAACTCCAAACATGGCCTCATCGACCACCATTTCTGGCAATCTACCTCGAGCAAGCAAGACATCCTTTTTCATATGAGGAACCTTATAGCTGTTCCCACCTTTGTCCAAAATGACCTCCACAAGGCACCTTTGCAGGGTGAGGAAGTTCTTGTTCAGTGTCTGTGAGGTTCTTCCGTTGGCCCTTGCGCATACATTGAAATGACTGAATGAAGTGACCTGAAGGGGTTTGCCCACCAACCCTTTCAGGTGACTTCAAAGCGCGGCCAAATCTTGGCGCCAAGGATGCACCGGATACAACCGTGTTTATCGATTTTATCCGGATAAAAGGGGGCTGTTACAAAACAATTACATATTCGAAGCATGTTTAGTCTTGGTCATTTTATTCAGCGGAAATTGTTGAATTTCTATTTTTTGAATGAGTGAACCGAAAAGATACTGTCTGATTATTACAGGCCACACCCTACTGATTCTCGTGATACCCTTATTTTCTCCAAATTCACATTTTTTCTACAAAAAAACTGTACTTTTCGCAAAACAAACATACTTAATTGGACAGAAGTAGTAGCTACCGTTGGTGTGGAGCAAGACCTGGAGGAGGATGGCTTCGCGCTCGACGTCGGTCAGGTTGCGCCTTCCGATTGGCATTTTTAGAATGTTTGTCGTTTGAAGTGAATGTTTTATTTGAAATTTTGTATGTCATTTCTGAACGCGGGAAATGGCCACAACACTTGCTAACTCCCCCTCATTAACACATCTGCCGAGAGCTCTCGGCTTCCCCTATCTGAAGCGCTAATCTGAACGAAGTATTTCGACTCCAGGCAGGTGACACCACAGATACAAAATATCAACAAAATGACCCGTCGTGACTGCCCTCCTCAAACTTGCGCACTTATTTTGCAACAGAGGGGGGCATAACTTAGTTAGCATGAAAGATCCGACCGTGAAAAGGTCACATGCATTATGTGCCATAGACATGCAACCATATTCTACGGACAATGAGTACTCTCACCAATCATAACTAAGATCCGGATACACGTTAGAGAGGCTGGAAGGAGTCATTCGTGCATCAGTCATCGCTTTGTTCAAGTCTAGAGGCTTGAGCATCCTTTTCCGCCATGCCATATGGACGGGCTTCTCGTATACGAAGTGAGCGGACATGATGGCTGGTGTGCGCGGAGGACTCGGAAAGCCTGGCCTGGAGTCCACTATCCACGGGAGACGAACGCCCGTGGACACACAAAAGAAAAGGTACTTAACGAGTTCAAAAAAGTAAATGAGTGAAGCAATTGCATAATCACTGATGTATCAATTTGTCGTGGAAGTTGATGCTTGCTCAAAGATGTCATGAGTCCCTTGGGGGCTGGATTTGGTGTAAGTCCTGATACTTGAAGCTCTCAGTAACGCGAAGTTCTTGAGTTGTAAACCCTGGCGATGACATTTTTGCAGTACATTCAGAACTGCGTTTGCACCCTTGGCTGCAACGCCGTATTTGCGAAGAAAAACAATGACACGTCTTTTGGCGGCTGCGCTAACATTCATTATATAGTCTCGGTAAGTTGGGGACATTCCTCCATGAAAATCTGTCGAGTAAAAACTTCTTCGTGTAGGCCAGAACATGTCGAGATACGAACTTCTTTTTTAATCTTGGCTACTTTGTGATCTTCACTTGACGTGTGAACATGTGGTTGAACCCCTTGTTGATTGCAGAAATGTCCCACGTGCCGCGATCAAGATCCATCAAGCAGTCAATAACTCCGATGCGTTTGAGAGCTGTGCCCCGCCACGCCTGAACGAGTGAGATGTAAATTGCTGATGAAAGCCGGACACACCTGCGATTCGCCCAAGGATCTGATTCGCGTGACTGTGTATCGTAGGATGGCGTTGTGCGCTGGCCTGGGCAGCCATGGGGTCGTTTGAAGACATACCTGAATTATCGAGCACCTCAAGGAATGGTGTGTCATCGCTCATGAACTGCGTAGCATCAAACGTTGATGTGGGGTAGTTTTTGACGATTTGCGGATACGGCACACTCTATACAATAGTTGCCAGCGCAATCGAAAGCACTGGGCAGATAACGTGTTATCAGGAAAGTTCGATATACCATGCCATTAGCTCGTCTTCCCACTAACAAAGTGTAGGAAGATTATCATGAGCATCCACAACTATGTTGTGTTTCTGCAGCATGGCAATGTCCGACGTTCGACCCAGTAACTACCATAGTAGACACAGCAAAGCAGCATCTTGATAGTCGCTAGTTGAGGTTGCACTCACATAGTGACAACTAATCATGCGACAAGACGCGCAATTGGAACATGCTTACGCAAGCTTAACGACAGTCCCACCGTCCTTCTTGGCGAAGTAATTTTACTATATTTTCGCCACTCGCAGCAATTTTGCTACCACGAGAGGCAGCAACCGTGGGAATTGTCGAACAATGGCATCTTCGCTTGTAGGATGTTGAATAAATGAATTCTTGGACAACGCAATGCCAGGCTCTTTCTTGTACGCCGAAAGATAGAGGGCAAACTTCTCCATTACCACTCAAAGCACTGACCTGTGTGTTCCTTGTCAACACATGCCTGAATTTGGTGGATCTCAACGCTCCCTGAATCGAGGAATTTGAGGAACAACTTCATGCCGGATGCCCTAGCCTGCACAGTCGATTGAGGACGCAGGCGATCTATGCTCACTGTTCGTGGCAGATACTGTCCTGGAAAATAATTGTTTTCTTTGGGTGTTTTTGTATGAATCTGAACCACGAGATTTCACTGCTGATGATTGGCTAAAATGTCGGATACAATATTAGTGGTCGTACCATTCGGATCATTTGTAAGTATCCATGTATTGATGAATGTATAGGCATTACTCTGTTGAAACTTAATGTATAATTTCTCCTCATCCTGATGGCAATTCTTTATCCTCACACGCAATGTACTAATGATTTGCGCTATTTCGGCTAGTTTATGCCAGGAGGAGGCACGTGAGTCCAGTCAAAAATGGACGTAAGGAGATTTGAGTAAAAGTTACACACAACGAAAGTTCTTTCGGCAATATACAAGAAGCAAGACTAGTCAGTCGATCGGATAATTACTTATTCGAAAATTATCAGCCGAGTTTTAATTTCATCATCGCAGAACGTCGATCGCCAGGTTGTCCGCTCATCGTGAAGGTTGCGCTAGTACTGCACACACTGTCAGGAGGTAAAGCGATTCGACTCACTACCCTTGAGGTATTGCCGCTGATTTTAGGGCTGGAAAAGTCGGTAAGATGAGTGGGCGGCCAGCGCGAGTGACTTTAGTTCATTTCCGCCGGATCCGGGTGTGTGTGGCGTCTCAGGGGCACTCAGGTACACCCCCCTGGCAAAGCTTGTGGTGTATATTGAGCACTCGAAAGCAAATACAAGACTGGTGGGGTAGCCAAATGGCTATTCCAGCCTATGGTAAATACCCATATATGTCCCCTCAGCAAACGTCCAATCAGATCCTTGCTTAGTCAGTTCCCATCAAATCTTTATGTAGAACATGGCCATTCTGCCAAAGGCTTCTTCATGTTCTCACCGACACACAAAGCAACACGGAGCTGCCCACCTCAGTCGGGCCCTAACGTCAAGGTGACACCTACCGGGCGCAACGAGTGGCAGCTAGGATCACGGGTAATCCATCTTGGCGAACGCAACAGGGGGTAGCAGGGACTGTAAAATGAACCAGGAAAAAACTCGCAAACGTTGTACCATCATAAAACTGAAATGGGATTAGTCGATGTCACACACAAGACCAGAAGCAAAATTGCTTCTTAGTCCATGATTGGCTAAATATACTTCAGCGTCTTTCTTGAACTGATTGGTTCTGACTCAATGTTTGTGCATGATTGGACAAATATAAAAATGAAAATGGAGGTCTCTGATTGGTTGAATTGAGACACTGTCAAATTCAAATATTGACATGCTACAGGGAACGACGGAAATCCTTCCCGTGGTACGAGTGTAATATCTTGATATTTGTATAAGGTAAAATTAATATTGTTTCGACGTTGGGTTTTACTGGAAATTTTTTTACATTGTACTTTTTCAGCTGATAAGGACTGTGTTGTTATTGGCCAAAATTTTGTAATTTCGACGTCAGTGAGTGCTCGTGAAGATTAATAGGAAAGATTTACGCCTTGAATGAAAGTCAACTTGTTGCGACCAAGTTAAAAGGACTACTAGTACATTCACAACTAGTTAA
>NW_008580154.1:1454411-1455507 GCF_000520115.1 Aphanomyces invadans
GGCTCAGCACATACGCATCAAAGCCTAAAGATAGCTCGTGATGGCCACGCCTGATGCCCAAAGCATGGTAATGACAGTCAGGGCGGTCGATGGACTCAACCACCAAAATGCTCCATCTTGGGGCGGATCCGTCAACCGCCTGTTATATTTCAAAGCTCGTAAAACGCCCAAGCAATCCTTCACATGACATCTCTGCACGCGGCTTGCCTCGTTTTGGCCTCTCTATCTTTAGATCCAACCAGCATGGTGGCGCTGTCCTGGGTCAGTAGTGGTGGAGCACGGGATAATTATAGGGTGATGACGACGCGACCCCCTCCCCGGCGTAAGCGGAGGCATATTTCTTTTGCTTTGGAGTTGAATAATGAAGCTGCTTCTCTTTCTCAGCAGTGCCGCGCAAGTGGCCGCGTATTCCAAGTATTTATCACGCTGACTTGTTTTGTTGATTTGCAGACTTCGCTCTTGGAGGGAAATCAATCTCCACAGTCTTGGAGCATTATATATATGATTAATTATCACAATTCATCGATGATTGCATATACTGTAGATATTTATTTCGTACGCTGCCGTTCGACGACGTCAAGTCGTCGACTTCGGGCGCTGTCGTTGAGGACCGCTGGGGGGGGGTCGGGAGAATGTCATGGCTGCGAAACCCGGGGATCGAAGCCGCGAACTTTGGGACAACAAACCGATGCTCTACCCACAGAGCTAAAGTCCCCTCTCATCTGCTGTCCATGGCGGACCATTTGTCGCCCGACATGGGCACAGGGACACCGGCATCGCAAAAGAGGAACGCTATCTGTTCGTACCAAGAGCTAGTGTCCAAGCTTCATCATGCACGTCAGTTTGAGAATGCCTTCACCAGCGCGTGCATATTCTAGACGTATGCAGGGTAGGTCGTTAGTACTCGTGACACCGAAACGACTTCAGGTGGAGTTGTGGCATATCGTGAGGCGACGCCTCAAAGAGATCTCAGCGAGGGATACAGAGAAGGGGATACACAACCGCTTGCTTTATTTACTCCAGCTAGTTGGTCTATGGCTTCATAACAAAGGCAGCTGCGGCGGTAGCTACGGCCAAGGCAACGGTGGATGTCGTT
>NW_008580154.1:1464172-1550618 GCF_000520115.1 Aphanomyces invadans
CACAACTAGACCTGGGCAAGTCCGTCCGCTCAACCTAATCACGATTCAAACAATGATATAACAACTCAATGTGTGAAAGGCCACTGAGGACTCGCTGGCCGAATGCCTCTGGTGGTCAAAATCATCCGATGGGGTTTCCAGTGGACTGATTCGTGGTTACACATCGTGACTGTGTCGATATGTCGAAGGAATGCTAGGGGGCCGCAGGCGAGCCAGAAGCAATCGTGGATATGCCGTTTATGCGACCACCGGTACGAGGAAGCGCATCTGTCGTCGGGTTGTGTCTCGAAAGGTCGCGACCTACCTCTTATCCGGATGGCGCAATGTAATCCTCTCCCATCACGAATAACAAACACATGATAATCTTGTCACGCAGTTGAGCGTCGAGCATTCTCCAACGGTGGAAGAGGCGACGAGATGGGCGCGGACATTCCCGACTCGCCGCCGTACAACCGTCCAAGGCCTCCACAAGTCCCGTTAGCCGTGCGGCGAAGACAGATCAGCATCCCTCCGTTGGATATGTCGTGTCTGGGGTCACCTCGATCGCCGTTTATTGGACTCAGCACATCCGATCGACGTCGACAGGGTAAGCTTGGCATGCGTCGAGGACCATCCCGCCCCAGTGCAGGTGCGTCAGGCGGACTTTGGGCATCTCTCAACGTCCGTGTGTTGTAGACGAGCGGTGGTTGCACGATGCGCCTCCGTAATTCACGTCCCTCCAAAATAGCGGACTAGTCTGCCTGAGCCATCAATTTTTGTACAACATGCCAAGATGGTGCTGCATTACATGCTGCTCATTTTCCGTCGGGAGAGGAATCCATGGGGGTCGGCTAGAGGTGGCGACAGCGGCGTACCTCCGTGCAGGTGTGCCATTTTTGGATTGCCATCGCTATGGGGATGTCGATGTCGTCTGTCGTGGTGTCCCGGACCAGACACGTCGACTTCGTACCTTCTTCGATCATGCATAGTGGAAGACGGCGAATGCCACTTCACGTCCCAGTCACCATGATGCATTTCATGGCGATCACGGATTCGGTCGTTGTCAGTGTTGTACGTGTCTCGACGGGAATCAAAGGCCATAGGGTGCTGCCATCGGTCGCCGTCGCGCGCTCGACGGGGGGCGCTTCCTCGTCCATACTCATCTCCGAAGCTGCCCCCTCTGCGGCGCAGATGGTCGTCCTCGTCCCGACAAGGCATTCGGTGGTCCGACTGGTCGTAATCGTAATCGGACGTGCGATGGTTCGAATGATGGGGGAAATGGGTGTGGTTGGAGTGGTGTCGTCGATCGAGAAAGTCCAGAGCTGGATCGTACGGTGGCTGGTCGTAGTGCGGCAAAGTGTACGGCGGCTGGACGTGCGTGTTTAGTCGGCTTTTTGTCTCTTCGTGGCGGAATGGGTGGACATGCGGCGGCGCTCGAAGCTCGGGCTCTTTACCTTTCGTCATCGACGGCCTGCGCACAGGTTTGCATTCGGATGCAGCAGTGCTTGAGTCAGGTGGCCGCTTCATCGCCCACTCCTGCTCCGTCATCGTTGGAGTGGTTCCATGCGGGAGACGGTAGATTTCGTCGGACGATACAAACGCGTGGTGGACTTTGGCTGCTTCGTGGCCACTCGTTTGGTTCTTCAAATACGCTTCGATGGCATGGCGCAGGAGCGTGATGCGGTAGTACGATGCTTCGTAGTACCTAGACGCGGGTCGTTCAAATGGATGGACGGCAGCACACCGTACAAGTCACGGAGGACATCGAGCGAGTGCGGCAGCGTTTTGTCCCGCAGGAACGCGTAAATGTACTTGAAGATCCACCAGTCCCGATCAAAGTAAAAGTGGCCGCGGCCGTCGCGACTGAGCTTGGGCATGGTCGTGCACAACTGGGCCAGGATCGAGAACCGGTCGCGCGTCCACACCTTCACAGTGGACTTGAATAGCTGGGCAGAGCGGACGTAAGCGTTGAGAGTGCGGAGTCGCGTCGAGATGGAGGCCGGACGTACTTTGCCGCCAATGTTGAACTGAACGACGTCGTCGTCGGGCAGGAACTCAAACTTTGCGCGCACCATCGCTTCAAACCTACGGCAGTCCACGGATCCAATGACGACGGCCATGGGACATGGGGTCCGACGTACGTCGCCCTGTCCTTCTCGTAACACTGTTGGCACTTTTCGATCACGATCCACTCGTCGCTCAGGCTCTTCTTCTCCAAAGCCAGCTACATGCCACAACCACGATGAGAGATCCATGTCGTCAGTCGAGTGGCTCGGGGAAACGCACGCACCGCCTTCTCCTCCTTTTCCAGGGACGCCCATACGTGCCGATAGCGCTCCCTACGCGAGTCCACGTCACACGACCCTATCGTGGATGGTGCAGGGCTCGTACTTCAAGTCGTCATCGATCATGGCCGGCGACGGACGTGACCTTTCACACGAGATCACGTGGAATCTGTAACTCCTACCCCACAATTTACGGACGTCGTCGAATTCGGCGCATATCCATCCTGGCACAACTGTCGTGGCATCTGCTCCGATCCCATCCACTCGCTTCCCCCAACGATGCTCCAGCCCCATCGCTTGTGTTGACCATGATTCGTCCGCGACGGACTCGGTGCTACAGCACAGAGACAACCGGAACCCAACGTATGCAAAATGGGCATGGCCCAATCTGCGGTGAGAGTGGACGCAGGGAGGGTCCTCCCCCGCCAAGATCACGGCAGTACACTAGATATGTGTGAGGCAGGACAGCGACGCCCTCGAAGACATGGCTCCCGTTGCCACATGAACGAGCGGTTGCATTCAGTCTGGTTACAAGCTGTCTTACGGTCGACACAATCGGGTGAACATGTTGGTAGGTCGGTCAAGGATTCAGGATGATAACACAGAATTGAAATCAACATGGTTGAGTTTAGGAGGTGTTTGGTTTCATCATTGTCCTCGAAAGACACACGTCCCAACATGAATGGCACGACTAGATGCATTGGGGCGATACCGCGCTCTAGAAACCCTGCCAAAATCCAACTCACAGGCATCGCCCTCGTTTCCAAAGGAGGGTTCCATTTCGCTCGTTGATCAGTGGCAGACCCACCGACTCCCGGGGCAACGACGACCACAAAACACACACAGCACGAACACGGAAAGAAGGATGGGATCGCTCATATGGTGATGCATGTTATGATTCCACATTGGAGTTCAGAACAGGTCTGTAAAAACAATAATCCTTGCGTCCCAGGCACACAGTCCAAGCAAGCGCACAAGTCAGATATCTAACGGATCTTCATCATCAGAGGTCGTGAAGGGGAATCCATCGAAGTCTCATCTCTCTTGAACGCACGCACATGCAGATGGAATACACGTGAGCTCATAAACACAGGTGTGCTCTCAACACGACGATGCAAGGGTAATTGCATTCAGTGTGGTGCATAGATTGTAATCTCGGCTCAATACACGCATGCAAGACGCTACAACACACGACTAGAGATGTCGGCAAGACATTGTTGATACGGCAGGACGTCACACACCCGCCGCATCCGTAGGAATCGCTCGATGGTTTTGCTTCTGAAAAAAGTACTGGGGCCAATTACAATAAGGACCAACTTTGCAGCGGGGCCAAAAAGATTGCCAGCGTGGAGTATGAAGAAGCAGCGCGAGCCACGCGCTCGGTCGACATGAAGGCGCGGCAAAGGGTAAGCACTTTGAGATGAAATCATCACAAATAGATGTGAATCAAGAACACGGACCAAAGTAGTTGACATCATGCCCCTTTGCACACACACACACACGGTCACGTTGCTCATTTTATGGGTGATAGTGTATATCTTAACTTCACGGCTAGTTGGTTCAAGCCTCAGTCCAAGATTTGCATCATCGCAACAACACTAATCGACACACAACATGCAAACGCAAAAGACTCAGTGGTGCAATATAGTGATTCCGGATTGCAGCATTTCCTCACGGTTGTTCAGTAGAGGGAGCTGTGTCGCATCGTAGTCTTTCGGCAGGCACATGCACGCGGCAGAGCAAGTTTCGCAATGCCATCGGCGGTGGCTGGCGGGCAACCGGCCCACGCAATGACTGGTGCAAACGTGGCCGATGGGAGCACGTATAAAAAAGATGGGCGATATTTTATTCGTCTTCACCCGAGGAAGCTTGTCTCAAGTATTGGAAATAAAACTTGGGTTTAATATCATGCAATTAGATGATTTTATGACTGTCTCGTACGATAGTGGTGGACACCAGCCATTTTGTCGTCATGGATTGGTTCCATTCGATCCACTTTTATCCAATGACATTGCTTTGTCGCCGCTGATGTCGAGATTGCTCAGTAGTATTACTAGATTGTCCAGGAATTAACTTGAGAACCAACCATGACATGTGGCGTCTATTTTGACCTGCGTAGTCCACCAGACGACGCTTCGCGACATCCCATGCGTGTGCAGCGAGTTGGCCATCAAACGGACGTGCAGTCCGTCATATGGAAACGCCACGGCGCCACGGAGGAAGTGTTGGAGTGGAAGGCACCCTGGTGCTCCAGCAAGCACATCCCGGTGGTTCCTTCAAGGTGGACATTGTATCACTAGGGTTGGGTCGACGGTAGTGGTTTGGTAAGTAGTTAAGGAGCCGACATGACGCCCAGCACAGGAAAGAAGTGACATTCGGCTTGGATGAAACATGAAAGTGCATCGGTGCAATACCGGTAATGCCTATGCATCGAGTCGCCGAAGTCGGCCGTCGAGCTCACACCTTGCAACGTTGCGCGCAATAGACCGACATCAGCTTGGTCTGGAGATGAGCGAGTCTACGGACGTGACTATCTAAAATTAAGTAGCGCGTTACCCGTGGCATCCATCGTACTGATCGACATGTGAACGCCTCCACACTCAAGATGGAGGCGCAGTATTTTTAGAGTGTGAAAGCAGCGCAAATGAGACATTTCCAATTTACCCACAGCAATGAAATCGACCCTGATTGTACTTCTTGGAGTTGCCACGCAAGTGGCCGCGTATTCCAAGTATTTGCTCCTGATCCCGAACGGCAAGAACATCCCCGGCGTGAAAACCCCCGGGCACATCAACTTCACCAACGGAGGTGGTCCACGAGGACCGTTTGGACTTGCGTTCGCGGCGGCGGGGCATGCGTGGACCGTCGAATTGTGTCGCAACGACTCGGACGGAGACGGCGCCACGAACGGCGAAGAGCTCCAGGACCCGTGCTGCACGTGGAACGTCAACGTGACGACGCCCAACACAACGATTGCGTCGCACCCGGGGTTGGCAAACAACTTCACGGCGGCCGACTTGGCGGCGCTCCGGTGCAAGAGCGACACCACGACTGCGGCGCCGACGACAACCCCGAAGCCATCGTCGAGTGTGTCGACTGGTCTCGCGTTGGTCGCCGTTGCCGTGGCGGCCGGCATGCAGCACAACTAGACCTGGGCAAGTCCGTCCGCTCAACCTAATCACGATTCAAACAATGATATAACAACTCAATGTGTGAAAGGCCACTGAGGACTCGCGAGCCATACGCCTATAAATTCTGCAAAACATTCGACTGGATTCACACGTAGTAATTGGTGGCGCCTCCTTCCTCAACGGATGCTTTTGTGTGGGCACGTGTGTTGTGTGGACTGCATCACATCGCCTCCGGGATGCCACGGGTCGGTGAAATATGTTAGCCGAGTGTCGATAATCAGCAGCCAGTCGAGATCACGTGGTCGACTTGATGCACCACAACCCCCTAACTAACTATCGATATTGGAACAAGACAATTTGCTCCCACCTACCTACCTTCCCTTGGCCAGTCGACCCACATCGAGGTTGATAGATTTGTGCAAATATATTGTTGGTTGAAGCATTGTCGATACTTTTTATTGGCTCAAAAATAACGTAAGAGTCTTTGTGATTGGATAAAAATTTACATGAAACTACGACCGCTACCAGCTGCAGGAGCCCAGAATCAGGTTCATGCAAGTTGCGTGGAGGAGAGCCAGCTACTACATAACCCCGTCGAGCGGGCCGTTTGCTCTAGCCGCATCACTTCGAAAGCTTGGTTTAAACGCCACGGCGAAATGTAATGGACAGGAGTATGTATTCGCCTGCTGTGGGCGACGTTGGCAGGATCAGCCCATCGAAGCGCACGGGAACGTATTTTGAGATGTTTGCGATATGACCACAAGCGTGGCGACATAAAATACTTATTCGACTTGGCGAATGACGCTCTTCTTGCGGATGTCGACGAGAGGCACCTTGCCGGGCTTGGAATGTTTCCGGACGTTTGCCAGCTTCTTCGTCTCGCGCTCCTTGCCCTCCTGCTTGGCGGCTGCGGCCTTCTTGATAGCCTTGGGCACGTGACGGTGCTTGGCAATGCGCTTGACTTCAGTCAGATGCTGGTATCGCTTCTTCAACGCGTCGTTGTACTCGAGCTTCTTGCGTTCTCGTGGGTTGAGCTAGTGCATTGATCCATCAGGTCCAGCCATCCAAACCGGCCCTACCTTCCCGAGCGTGCGCGACGCCTGCGCTTTCCATATACGAATGTTTGTGTCGTCACTGCCCGACAACACAAACTTGGCATCAGCGCTAAACTTAACAGCGAAGATCCTACAATTCAGGAAAAGCCCTCCCATCAGATCTCCACGGTGCATCCACCCGGCAATTTTGTGGACCCACCGTTGCATTCGTTTGGTGTGGTACACTTCGCGGCTCTTGGCGCTGCGGACGTTGAAAATGCGAATGCTGCGATCGTACGACCCACTTACAAACTCCTTGCCCGTCGGCGAGTACGCGACGTCCATCCTACAACAACAACCACATAATGCCATCAACCGCATGCTCTCGCCCAATGGCCGAGACAAATCGATCGAGATGTCGCCACATACACGGCCGACACGTGGTCTTTGTGGATCATGACGGCACGGTCAAGGTTGCGCATGTCGAACGTGTACAAGTTGTGGTCTTCGTTGGCAACGGTAAAGTGATATGGCTCCATGGGGTTCCAAGCAAGTGCGTTGTTGCGCATTTCCATCACAATTTTGCGCATGCTCTGTGCCAGACGAGTGTCGTAGAGAGAAACGGCGCGGTCCGACCCCGTCGACGCCAGCAAGCTCGCCTAGATGCCGCCAGAAAGACGTCTCAAGCCACTGCCGCACAGTCGACACCCATATAATGCGAAACGAGAGTAGGAAATTGTCGACCGTCTAGCACAACCCGACAAACCAGGCCATTCCATACACGAGATGGCAAAGAAGATGCCATCACCAGTAGCGACAACCTCAAAGTACAACGAAGACAGCAACACGTACTTCAGCAGGGTTGAATTTGACGCTGGTGATCGAGTCGGCGCCCCACGAGTAGTGGTGAATCGGGTCAGATCGGTTGTGGTCCCATACTTGCACGACAGAACTGCACGTGGCAAAGGTCGTGTTGGACCAGTGGTGGTCGATGCCCCTACAAGGACACTTCGTGAATGCGCGAAGATGGAAACAGATCAGCTTACATGAACGACTCCTTGCCATGGAACGTCTGAACCGGTTCCGGTGAGTCGTCCTCGTTCGCAATCGCCATGCGCCACTGCTTGATTGACTTGTCTTCACTGCACGAGAAGAACGTGTTTCCATCAGGCGCAACGGTCAGCCCACGGACGAAACCACCGTGGCCGTACACCGACCAGACACACTTGCGCCGAGGCAAGTCCCACAACCGGATCTCGCCGTCGCACGCACCACTGACAAACTGGACCAAGCTCTTGTTCGACGTGGCAAAGCAACTCACACTGTCGCAATGACCGTCCAATGCGCCCACAAAAGGCTTGGCGAAGAGCTTGTCAAGCTTGACCGCGTTCAGCGCTCGCGTATACTACAGACAAGGCACATGACAATCCACGCGAACGGTCGGGATGATGCGCGTACTTCACGTGGACGTTCAAACGGATGCAACTTGGGGTCAAAGTTGCGGTGAATCTTAGTTCGATCCGTCGCTAGCTCCTGCGTGAACGTCTGCTCCACGCGCGAGATCGTCTTGACCTTCATGGCGGCAGTGGTGGGAGATATTGAAGTTACCGACCGACTCGGCTCGGAGTTGCCGCGCGAGCCAACCAAGCCTCGTCTAG
Organism: Aphanomyces invadans; assembly: GCF_000520115.1. Classification (NCBI taxonomy): domain Eukaryota; phylum Oomycota; class Saprolegniomycetes; order Saprolegniales; family Verrucalvaceae; genus Aphanomyces; species Aphanomyces invadans. The sequence continues at coordinate 1,472,260 of NW_008580154.1, forward strand.
CGATGGTTGCATATATTTATTTATAGAGGATTCTTAAAAGCTCAGTATATCACGATGCGTTTTGGATCGTATGCATTGTCGGGGTTATCCAAATATAGGGTATTCGTCAAACGTTGGAAACGATTTATTATTGACAAAGTCAAATATAGCATATAAGCATATAATGAACCGTCATATTTAGTAAAAATAATTTAATGTACAGCGTATTAAATTGAACCTCGATTCAAAAATCTGGGGCAAAGCAAGGGTGGAGAACAACAGGGCGAATTTGAGTTTCCCACAGGATCTCCACAGGATGGCAACGTAGGTGGAGCGCTGCGTGAACATGACGGGGGCGGGGATGTATCTGATGTATGGATCTGTGTAGCATTGACGATAAGCGCGGGACCAAGGAAGAAGAAGAAGACTTCCTGACCGGCCCGCTGTCTGTGTTGATGCAGAGCGTCAAGAACAATTCCCAAGTGCTCATCAACGTGCGCAACAATCATAAGTTATTGGCCCGCGTCAAGGCGTTTGACAGACATTGCAACATGTACCGCGCAATCGCCCCATACCCCATTGACTTCGCACTCGTCTGATGCGATTGCTCTCGTCTTAGGGTCTTGGAAAATGTCAAGGAAATGTGGACCGAAGTGCCCAAGTCCACGAAGGGCAAGGGCAAGCCGAAGAACGTCGAGCGCTTCATCAGCAAAATGTTTCTCCGTGGGGACTCGGTCATCTTGGTGTTGCGGAACCCCCATGCATAAATGACGTTGCTGTTACACTTCAATACCACACAATCCACAACCCTTCCATCGACTTCCACGAGTCTGTTTGATGCCATTTCTGTTATGCTGCCTTCTCACACGTCATGCCGCTCATGAAGCAACGATGACCCCTGCGCGGGCCAAGATATCATCGCTACGAGCTAGCGCGTGGAGAAGCTGCGACAATTGCCCACCGTCCTGACTTGATTCTCCATGATGCCCTTCCCGACGCCCTCCGCCCAGCGATTGAATGGCCAGCTGCAGCATTGCGCGGCGCTGCTCAAAGATACCGATGAAGAAGCGAACGAACGCTTCGTAGCCGACGCGGCCGTCTGTCTTGGCTTTCGGTATGGTCTCCCACATTGCGTGGCTACATACACCCACGTTCAGCCACGATATCATCCACGCATATACAGCACGCATGTATAGAATTCCACACAGCTCGCACAAGTTCCTCGCATGGATGACTCGCCGTACACATGGGCGCTGGTGAACCCAGCATTGAGCGCGCGGAGGCCATGCGCGAAGCTCGCTTTGGTGATATGGCCATGCGACGCGGCTTGCATTGCTGCGTACAGACGATCTAAAGTGGCGTGGTGTGGTGGGCTCTGGCCTTCCAACCATCGGCAGATGGAGAAAAACAGTGTCCGCACTTGCTTTGCAAGGCTTGCGGAGGTCATGGCCATTTTCGGAGAGGCCGTGCCGGTGTGCGAATGGTTCGATCGTGGTGGCGGCTGGTCGACATGGGATAGCGCAAGCTTCAGCCGAAAGGCGGGCGCTTGGCGAACGCGATGGTGCTGGTTATGGCTGGCGGCGACGTCGGCGGCAAACTCGAGGATTCGGTCGCGGTGGAGTTTCGATTGGATGCGGAGAGTGTGTCGGAGGATGTCGTGGGTGAGGCGGCTCAGCTGAGCGACGGAAGTAATGTCGTGCCGGCGAAACGCTGGCTCATACTGGCTCAGGTGCATCGAATCCAGCCACGACGCCAAGCTAAACGAGGCACTGTCGTCGATCGGGTCGCCTGGCGACGTCACTAACTTGGGGTGCGTGGCCTGCTCGGAATAGATTGAGCCGCCTGGAGTGGACTGCGGCCACTACTCACCTGGATAGATCGAAGCCGCTGTTGCCCCGCCACGAGCAGCGACACGTGTTCTGGACGATGACACTTGAGAGCCGCCACCAAGTCCTCGCCGTCCAACTGAAGGAACGAGTGCATGCCGAGGGCATCGAGCTGCCGGACGTACGCGATCAGCTCCCGGTCTTGGGCGCACCAGTGGCTACAGGGCATTGAAACCATTTCGATCATGTCCATCCCGATCGACTCATGAAAAATGGTTGTACCGCAGGCTAAGAAAATCCGTCACACGTTCGAGCTTGGCTAGTCGGTGCTGCATTTGAATATCCTTGGACACCCGCGTCGCGTTTGTTTTCGATAGCGACGCAATGGCGTCGACGAGCTGCAGGCAGTGGTCTGCCGAACAAAAGAAGAGCGGAAGGGTCGGGAGCAGGCGTTCGAGGACAGGATCCCGCGCATGCAGCGGAGACTGTGCGAGTCGAGACGGTAGCGACATGAGTTCGTGCCCGGAGACTTGGCATGCACGAGCGGCGTCCAGAGGAAGCTGAAACACCGCCCCCAACCACAATCCGACCGTCTCGCATGTCCATGTAGCTGGCTTGATTGTGCGGTACTGGTGCCATCGGTCCTTCCAGTCACGGAAGCACTCGGCGAGTTGCCGACGCTGGCATGTATCAAATCGGTGGCCAGCGACAACAACAAGCCTGGCTCGTCGCCGCCACCGCTGCAACACAGTCCGCTGGACGTCCTGGGTCCGTTGGTCGCGGCGAGTCCGAAGCGCGTCAGCCACCTGCATCAGAGTCACCTGTTTTGTCCACTGAAAAAAGCAGTGTGCGACTTGGGCGCTGGCCATCGTCCGACCGAGGCGATGAATAGATCTGCGCTGCTGGCCTCGGACGGCCGCGGCAGCCTTCCACTCGTGAAACCACGCCTCGATGGTCGTCCTGTTTTGTCTGTCGGCCATCCTTTGCACAGCACGTCGGCGCGATACGTGGGTCCGCCATGCCATGAAAATGCATTTGAAGCGCCGCTGGCGAGCGTCCCCGTGCTTGCGGATCACCTGTGGCCAAACAAATCTCGGTCAGAGAGCGCATTCCTTTCCGCACCACGTACAAGTTTCAATCTGATATGCAATGCTATCCACGCGTGAAACGCGCGGGCTTGAAAGGCTCGCATGGCCAATGAACACTTGACGGCAGCACGACGACGCTGCGCACTTCGCCGGCGCCACGCGTGAAAACATCTCACGACTCGGCGCTGGTGGCCGTGCTGGCCGAGCCGCCCAGCTGCGTGGCGACCTTTTGCCGTTGCCGCCCACGCGTGCATGTGCCTCGTGAGCAAGTCCCGATGGTGTTTGGCACGGTCAGCTTCAATATCGGCCCAAATGTCGTGGTACTTGTCCTTGAGCGTAATGTCTTCGGCGGGAGTGAGTGCAGTCAAATGCTTGAAGGCATCGTCGAGGAGCGAATTGACCGTAGAAAGGGACGTGGAAGGCAAGAGCAGGACATGCGAGTCCAACGAAGGATGGGCGACGGCATGATGAATGCGACGGTGGAGGGACAAGTCCTCGGCAATCGATTCCGGCTCGATCTCAGCGACATAGTCCCGGATTGCGGCCGAGACGGTGGCCATCGAACTCGGAACGTGCAGTCGTGGCTGCATGCCGTAGCCGCCTATCGAGCTAGTTGACGAAGGTGGAGGGTTCTCGTTGGGTTTAGAAGTCGTCACGGCTGGTTTGGATGTGTCCGTCGGTTCCGTTTCGGCATATGCATTCTTCACAGAACTAGATGGTGCTTCGCGTGAAGCCGAAAGATGCGCTGTGCTCATGCCAGGAGCTTGCAGTGATGCTGAAGTGTTCTTGTCCGTGAAGGAACTTGTCAACGATGGAAGTCCGGAGACATCTGCAGTCGTGTCAGCGATGGAAGGATTGGATGACACAGAGGAGTTTGCTGCGGCGACAGAGGGGACGATGGCGGCAGGCTCGCTTGGGCGTGCCTGCAACATCGTGTCATTCGCTTTCTTCATTGCGCATGAAGGAGCTCGACTGGGCAAATCACCTGCCAACTATTTTTGGAGTGCGAAGGGCTCCTTACGGACAATGATATTCGCATACTTTAGTCACCGCGGGGCATGGAGGCGTCCGTCGATGTCGGAGTCAGCCTTGCACAGCTTAAGGGTCCCCTTGCCACCCCCCGCCGACCGAAGCAAGACCGAGCGCGTTGATCGGACCACCCTGGACGGGTCCTCGTGGTCGATGCCAGACGTACCGGGCAGCTTGTCGCCGTTGGGGACACTCGACGATGATCTTGTAGGTACTGGCGACGGACACCGGAGGGAAAATGAAGCTGACGAGTTGAACAATGGTTTGCTGATGTGCTAGGCACGAAGGCAGACAATGGGGGAATGACGTTGGAGCGAGGACTAGCGGAGAATGCAATAAGCGGGCGCAGGTGCTTGAAGTGGCTAGATGGCACTATGCTAACGCCATCCCAACGTCACCACACTGTCCTTCCATACCTGGGCCTTGACTGCCCACGGGAGGCGATGTCCCAAACCAAGCCATACAATGCACACCAAAAAGGCCTCCATCGTCAATTCGCGGGGTCATTCTTTAATTGCTGTTGCGCTCGCCACGGCCAAATGTCGTTACGATCGTGACGATTGTGGCGGCGATCGATAGCATTAGCATGGTGCCATCTAGCCACTTCAAGCACCTGCGCCCGCTTATTGCATTCTCCGCTAGTCCTCGCTCCAACGTCATTCCCCCATTGTCTGCCTTCGTGCATAGCACATCAGCAAACCATTGTTCAACTCGTCAGCTTCATTTTCCCTCCGGTGTCCGTCGCCAGTACCTACAAGATCATCGTAAAGTTTTCGAACGGCGACAAGCTGCCCGGTACGTCTGGCATCGACCACGAGGGCCCGTCCAGGGTGGTCCGATCAACGCGCTCGGTCTTGCTTCGGTCGGCGGGGGGAGGGCAAGTGGACCCCTGTACTGTGCAAGGCTGACTCTGACATCGACGGACGCCTCCAACGGCAAAGGACGATCCTTGCTGCACGTGGACCGTGGGCACCATGATGGTGTCTGGTGATAAAACCACGGCCCCAAGTACGCCTGACAAGCTTTGTCCAGATCAGCACCAGGCCCTTCAGGGAAAGGAAACACCACCGCCGTGGTGTCGCGGACTAGAAGGCGGAAGCCGCCGTGACGACACCAATTACAGCCACGACCACGGCCCCTAAGGTCTCAAATGCTGCGTCGACCTCGTCGGCGGTGACTGTCGCCGCCACTGCATTTGTCGCCGTTCGGCACAATGCCCTGCTTCAACTTATTCACCGAGTGGTCGATTGGTGTTATGATGGCGAGCAACATAATATGCGCTCGGGTTGGCATGAATCACCCCAGCAGTTTGAGTTGATCGAGTGTTGGGCTGCGCACTCTCCGTCGTCGCTGCGCTGCCAGTGACACGACTGGAAATTGTGCTGTTACAGGTTGCTCGATTCAGTCGATGGTGGAGGTCTGAAACCGACTCTCTCCTTTCACCAGGATGTTGTGGTGGATGGCCATGTTGGCCGCGGTGGCCATGGGGTGCGTACTTGGAGTCACCGCGACGCTTTGCCTTGGCTACGACCCCGTCTTCCGCACGGCCTTGAAATTGGCGAAATGTCGTCGTGCACACCTCCATTTCAAACGATGTGTTCGGCTCGAGCATGCCTCACAATGGCGGGCGTTGGCCGCTCTTTCCCGAAGTATAGCTTCCCGGCCACTCACGTTGGACGAGTGGACACAGCTAAAAGTCATCCTCGCGGATCCAGTTGCACGAGCCATGGCCACGCAAAAACTGCAGCACAGCAGCCAGGTCGACTTGGCGTTGCTCGACGCACTTGCTGGCACCACGAAGCTGCTCCTGGCTTCTTGCGAAGTTACGCACTTGATGAACTGCTTATGCCGTCCGGACAACATGCAGCGGCTTGAACATGCCATTCAAGGTAGAGATCCACCAACCCATGGAGAGGCTGCCCAACGACTAGCGTAGGCATCGATCTGCATGGCGAAACCCCAAAGTCGGCCTTCACCGAGCTTGCCGAGGCCTATGCAGCGCTGGGCAAAACGCCACGCGTGATCATGCAAGTAAGTTGCCAGAAGATTTCATGAACGTCCACTGACGAGCATTCCGCGCCCTCCAGTCCATTTCAGCCATCGTTCGCGCTCACGTAACTATGCCCTTGGACCTTGTTGTACAAGTGACAAGCTGTCTGTTTTCTCCGTCGGTTTACTTGAGCGTATCGACGCTTCAGGCTTGGTTACATCCCCGACACAACTTGTGTCAGTTGGTCTGTTCACCTCTAGCGCTCCATCTCTTACACGAACGGCCTACGGTTAGATGTTGCAACACAGCAATGCTGTCGACGACACGGAAGCGGAGCGGTTGCATGGAGTGGCCGAGGCCGGTTCCCTTGCCTTTGCCTCGGCTCCATCGCACACAACGACTTCAGTCGATGTTTCGTGGCTCAATCTCGTCCTGGGTCGCTGGTTCGACGAGTACGGGACCCATTCCGAGCTGCTGGCGACTTTGGCGTGGAAGTTGGAGCGCATGGTGCAAGCCAAGGCTGTCGATGTCAAAGTCATCGACAGCGTCAGCATCACGAACCTAGTCCTTGGCTCGCATCCACCGCGGGTGTCCGACCTAGCTCTTCATCCCACCCTGCAGCCGCACGAGTTGGTACGTGCCGTACGGTCCGCTGTCCTGGCCACAAAGTCGACTTCGTTCCTAGTGCGCTTCTGCCAACATCGAGTACGATGGACACGGCACTATCGATGTGCAAACGCGGGTGACCCTGTCCAGCCTTGTGCATCACCAAACTACGCTATCCCTTCGACTTCACGTCGGGGGGTTCAAGTGCCGGTACGACATGTCCCCCCTACGCATCGAGCGAACTCCTGCGTGTAGAGTTCGTCTGTTTGTTCCCGAGCCATCTCGAGACCCAGGGTTCGGCTGGGTTGCGTTTGACCGTACCCCGACATTCCATCTATCCGTCACGAGTTGTCCACCACAAGTACACAAACCGCGAGCATCTTTCGACACCAACGAGCCGTGGTTAGGTCGAGCCGTTGCCGCAGCTGGGAGCATTGCTGAGCGCCGAGCTTGAGGAGGCCCTTGCTGCCCACATGGTTCTCCCAGTATGGGCACGCGTGAGCCTGCCGTGGGATATGAATTTTCCACTCGACGTGGTCATGTCATCCAACCGTCGGTCGAACAAGTCGAATGGGGCGCCAAATTTGGCCGCTGCCGCGGGCGGGTTCATGGGCGAGGTTGTGGGAGGCGCGATGGGAGGCCGTCTGGGGGGGCACGTGGCGCGAGGTGTTGGGGAAGCCGTCGGTGAGCACTTGGCAAAGTCAGTGACCGAGCACCACATGTCATCCTGTGGTGTGACGACACTCTGCCTAGGTATGCCACCGAACTCATTGTGCCTATTGTCCGGGACGCCATCGCCTCGGCCAAGCACATGACTCATCGAGGTGACACCACCGTTGTGAGCAGCCAGAGCGTGGATGACCTGGTTCACCTGGCGAAACACAGCAAACACCATATCGATGGTGCCGTGGAGGGCGTGCCATCTCCACAGGTAGACGCAACGAAGGGTGTGGTCAACTCTTGCCTACCTGCCGAAAGCGCTGCAAAAGATGCCGCCGTCGTGAGTCCCAAAACCTCGGGGGTCGATGTGGCCCTGTTGGTGTCGCTGGCGAAAGCCAAGAAATCGAATTAGCTCAAATGCAACATGAAACTGTCTTGGTACTGCCGTTAGATCCAAACATGCCGTTTGTGGCGTGGACGCCCGCCGCGTCGCCGCTCTTCGCGCGGCCCAAGGCAGCTACACCAACGTTGGGCGTAAACTATTTAGAAGCCAGTCGAAAGGAGATTGAGGTCGTTGTCGACACGTCCAACAATGCGCGGCTCACGATCGCCCAAGACATGGGGCTTGGTGTCGGCGGAGTCCTCTGGAATTGTGTAAGTGGACAAGTGGATCGATGTCCTAGTTTTGACCACAGCACAGGGACGCGCGCTGGTCCAGACCTTGTCGCGGCATCCCGAACTCGTCCTTGGTCAGGATGTACTTGAAATGGGATGCGGCAGCGGCGCGGCCAGCTTGGCAGCGGCCTTCTTCAAGCCTCGGTCGCTATTGTTGACGGACCTCAACTCGATCCTCCCGCTGGCACGTTTGAATACCCAACGAGCGGTTCAAGACCATCCGGCCGTGTTTGCCTCGCTCGACGTGGGGGTGCGCGAATTCAAATGGTACAGGCTTCCGCATACCCATCACCTGTCTCACTCGTGGCTTGCTTCGCGCAGGGGGGCTGCGCCACCGAGCCAAAAGCATTCCTTTGGCCTCGTTCTGTGCGCCGATTGTTTGTACGAGCCATCTGTGTTTGGCGATTTTGTCCAATCTCTCATTGATATGACCACGAGCGGCAGCCGAGTGCTCTTAGCGTACAAGCAACGAATTCCCGAGTACGCAGCTACAACAAGTCTACAATCATCTCGAAGATAAGGCTGTCCTACTAACGTCGTGTATGCGGCCCCGTCTAGACGCGAAGAACAGGTCTTCCTTGGCCTGGCCAAGCTCTTTTCGATCCAACTGTACTCGACAGACGCCATGACGGGACTCAACTTTGACAACGACAATGTGTTTGTGTTCATGCTCACAAGGCGGAGCGGTGCTCGCGACCAGGTCTAAGCCGCGTGAACGTCGCTTGATCAGCGCTCGAGTTTCCCGCCACAACAGAGAGCTTGTGCCGCATTGAAAGTTGAAAAGCAATTTTAATGCATAAATGAACGAAATTATATAATATTGAATAGATGCTTCGGGATACACCGAAGCTCACGAAGAAATTGCAACAACATGGCGGAGAAAGCAGGACGAAGGTTTGCGGGGGTACCGCACCATCCTCTGGCGCCAGACACGGACCCAATTGATGCACGAGCATGTAGGTTGAGCTGGGAGGCACGACGTGGGCAATTGCAATCGCGCACGACAATCCTTTGAATATCGTGGCACGGACTCGCATCGACACCACGACTCCCGACGAAACGATTGCCAAGGCGTTCGCCTGGCTCGATATGCAAGAGTTTGATTCGATCGGTGCGTCTGTGTAACAGCGCGGGATGTTTGCTGTGCACCGCGCACTTGATCTGCAGTCAACGTGACGGCGACTTGTAGGCATCGCGTCATTTGGTCCTGTGGATCTCAACCCTACGAGCAACACCTACGGCTGCATCACGACAACCCCCAAGCCACACTGGGCTAACACGAGTTCGTAGAGGTTTCGACACATTTGAGATGAGTACCTCACACCGTACATGAATGCCTAGACATCGTGGGCAAGTTTCGGGCTAAGTATAGTGGCGTCCCCATCAACTTTGAGACCGATGTCAACGCGCCGGCGCTGTTTGAAGCTTCCTTTGGTGGCCACGGCCCTGGCGTATCAAGTGTGTGCTACATTACTGTTGGCACAGGCATCGGTGTTGGTGTGTGCATTGATGGCAAGGCTGTCCATGGCAACATGCACCCGGAAGCCGGGCATATGTATGTGCCGTTGGCAACCGCGGACATCGCTACCAACTTCCAAGGCTTGTGTCCATTCCACTCGTCCTGTGCCGAAGGTACCATGAACAAGCCGTTCTTTGCTTCTGGTTGATGCTTCCATCCACATGCAGGGATGGCGGCGTCAGGCGCCATCGCTGCCCGCACCAAAGTCGAACGCACCGCATTGCACGAGATTCCCGACTCGGATCCGGTGTGGGACGTCGTCGCCCACTACCTCGCCCACGTTTGTGTGAACTTGACGCTTACCGTGTCGCCCCACGTGATTGTGCTGGGCGGCGGCGTGTCCAAGCGCCAGGGCCTGCTTGCCAAGATCCACGCCAAGGTAAAATATCGAGAGATGAGGGGGGAGGCACAAGCAAGTTGCGGATCATTCCAACAAGTTTGATTCTGATGGTTGGATGTAGTTTGCCACCTACTTGAATGGCTACGTGTCGACGCCACCGTTGGCGACTTTCATCAAGCTGTCGTTCCACCAAGATATTGGCCTTGTCAGCTCGCTGGAGCTTGCCCGACTGGTTCATCCAACTGAGACCGTCGCGGAGCACGACTAACAAGCCAAATAAACATGGGGAAAGGTACCAGCCGGGGGTCGGTCCATCAAGCGAGGGGCCGGAGAGAGTGGTGGGGCAGTGGCTGGTGAATCAAGTTGGTGGTGGGGATGGACTTGGCTAAGTAATTCGTCACGATCGTTCGGGTTTGACTGTCTACGCCCATTGATTTCATGTCCCGAGAAAACGTCGCGACTGTCGCCGCCCCGGACACGACCAACTGAAGGCCCATTGTGGCGTACAATATCACGGTCGGGTCATGTAGTTTGGTGAAGGATTTCTTGGAGGCTGGGCCGAGGGATGGGAACGTTGCGTCGAAGAGCGCCCCCTAGATCGACGGGATGACCATCGATAGAAGAAAAAATTCAATGGGTCATACCATACGTGCTTTGGCATGCATGGAGGTGCTGTCGTCGGGCAAAGACATGCCGGAGTTGTCTCCCGCTCTGCGAGGAGGTCGTGCTGCCAACGGTCCAAGCGCGTGGGCCGAGAGGCGGAGGGAGTACGTTGGTGGTGTCGACGTAGACAAAGACACAGGTTTGATCTCTTCGATCCATCCATTTGCCACCCAGGTGTCGACGATCGATGTGGCACGTGGCCCGGTCGTCGCGGCGGATGGCAGCGGAGCTCTTCGGCCCCACCACTCTTCCAGAGACGACCGACTGACAGTCTCGCTCGCCGAAATAAGGTCTGCCTGGATCAAGCTAAGAGCGAACGCAATCTCCGCCGCGTCGTCGCGTTGCTGCGACGCCGTCGGTGCCGTTGACATTTGCTTCCGTCCCCACCGACCGTTACGGGGTCATCCGGATACATGGTTCAGCTCCCACTCCAAAGTATCCGGCTCACCATCTTTTTCAGGGGGGGGCACACAACACGACGGGCATTCGTTCGCGCTGCGGGAAGAGGATGATTGCCCTACCGTTCAGCAGCGTCCTTTGCATGAACCAACCCGCTGACGAGCAGGGCCATCTGTGACCGAGCCTGCCATACGCAACAGATATCAGTGGGAGGCAAAGGTGTATTGGATGCATGGAATCTCCAGAAAATGACATGTCGAGCCAGGAGGTCGCTCTCGATATGACCTTGACGAGCCCATGTCGATATCGTCAATGAGAGCTGCGTGCGATCGCTGACGCATCAATCTCGACGACATAAGGTGGCCATCCGTATAGATGTTGTTCGCCCCTACATCGTTCAAAGGTGTTATTCGACTCGACTCGTGGGGTTGGCATTGCGCTCGTATATCGTTGCAGCAACGCCCATGCCTTGCTTCATGGAGTACTTTGGTTGCAGCCTCGTGAAATCGTGTGGCGGAGCCTGTGAAACAAGTGTGCCACAACTCGAATTTAATCTCCACTCTTCAATTTCCTCGATTTTTTCTTGCGCAATAATTTAGAGAAAAAACACGAGTCGCAGTTTCCCATGACGATTGGATGCCGGTTTCAAGCTGGCGAAAGGGCAATGTACCGCCCGTTACAACGTGAAACGGCCACGTTTGCTGCCGACTGCGACGTCAACTTGGCGGTTGGAGAGGACGAGGAAGAGAGGCATGTGTGTGGTTGTCGCGGTGGGCCTCCTGGTGATCGGAATTGTCTTGCTGTCGTTTGGCAGTTTGAATGTCACGTTCAAAGCCCAGAGGGTGCAGCTGGCGCAGCCACAGCTTCCAACTCCTGCCGATCCCGCAGCGTACGCGGCTTTCCTGGCGGTTCGTCTGCACTTGAGTGTTGCTGTCTCTTAGGCACGCGGTTCTAACATGTCGTGCGTCGCACGTAGAGCCCCAGTCTGGGCTACCAGTTTCAAGAGCCACAGTCGACGAGCTTTTACGTGTTCAACGTCACGAACATCGAGGACGTTCTTCAAGGGGCACTGCCAGCGCTGCATCAAGTTGGGCCATATGTGTACACCGAGACGTCCGAGAAACTCAGCGTCGCAGTCTCGTCTGGTACACCTGCAACAGTGTCGTACCGCGTGCGGTCCTCCTTTCAATTTGATCCGCTTCGGTCGAACGGGTCCGAAGCAGACGTTGTCACGAGCGTAGGATCACCCTGACATTGCCCGCTTCGGCACTCTACTTTTTATCCACTAGGTCAATGTTACGTACGCCCGGACGTTGGCTAAATTGGCAGCTGCGGGTTTCTCCGAGCGGACGCTTGCCGCATCCTTTGCACACACCCAGCTCTCGTCGCTCGAGTCGTTCTTCCGTGGGCCGTTCCTTGCCCAGACAAAGCAGAACGCGTTGGGACCATACTTGAACTCGATGGACGACGCCGTGCGCAAAGCCGCGTTGCCATCGGCGCTGTCATCGTTTCGCGCCAATGTCGCGTCGCAATCGTTGCCCCAACACACGACACACCTGATAGCGCACGTTCGGCAAGCTCGCGTCCCGACAATGCTCACCTCGCTCTACGACAGCTTTCTCGTCCAGTACATACCAGCCACGCTGACTGCGCAGTACGAGTCCCTGTCTCGGCTGAGCGTCCCGCGCGTTCTGTCCAACGTAGTCAACCGGTTGACGGTCGAAGTCGTGCCGACCGTGACTCGAACGCGCAAGCGTCTGCTGCGGCAGGACGCGACGCCCGCGGTACTCTCGACGATGCTACCTCGCGTTCTTGCCAACATAGCGCCTCCTTCCATCTTGCGAAGCTACATGGAAGCGGGTGCGGTGTGGTCGCACGCGTGAAAAGTCTGATATTTGCCGTTTAGCTCGTTTTGAAGCGGTGCCTTCGATGCTGAACACGATCAAGAACGAACTCGTCCAAGCGGCCGTGTCCCAGAGGACGTCGCCAGCCGCCGCACGCCAGCAGATTTTGCTGCAGTGGAGTCTCCATTCGTTGTCCAGTTCGCCGGCGACGTGGACAAATGTTGATTCGCTCGTTGGAGGGACACCGACAGGCACGGCACGATATGGATTTGAACTCAACTCGATTCCGACGGTCGCCAAGTACGTGGGCTTCGTTATCTTCGTACCTCGACTTGTCACCGAGTGATGGGGCTTGTGTGGTGGTGTAACTAGCTCCACAGCGTCTCGGGCATTGAGCGTCGACGTCGCCGCGTTGTTGTTTAACGAGAAAGCGAACGTTGAGTTCTCGCTCCTGACGTACGACCCGGCAGACTTGACGCGAGGATTTGGACTCTGGAAGCGCGCCGTCGCGATGGACACAGACGCTATTGCAACGCTGCTTGCCGGCGTCAACAACGAAGTCGCGACGCAAAACGACTACCTGACCATGGCCCAACTCGACGGCATTCGAGAGTACATTCTGTATTGGAGCCAAAGCTCCATCCTCCAACGCGACAGGGAGCGGTAGCAAACATGATGACCAGTCAATCCTTTCGATTCACGTCTGGTCTCGTTTGCAGGTATTGGGCTCAGCAGTACGCCAAGCGAACGGCGAACAGCAACGCTGAGCCAGATGTGGACCTGGACTTGGGCACCGCTGGTATGCAAGCCGGATTTTCCGTCATTGCGATCGGCGGGACGAACCTCGGGCTGTCGGAAGCTACGATTGCAAGCCTGTGGGATGCGACCGTCGCGCCGTCATTCTTGAGTCCCCAAGGCTTTATTCAATGGTCCATGGCCATCGCTGGCGACGGCACGGCCAAAACGGCCATAGCGACTGCATTTGGACTGACCACGCCGCAAGTAAGCACGTCGCACGCAGCACCACTTGCTCAAGAGTTAAACATGCGATTTTTCTAGTTGACCCAACTCGTGGGGTGGCTCGGCGGTGTCGTCGCGAGTTCGACTCTTCAGCGACAGGCAGTTCGCCATTGGGCGCGTGGGGGCACGCCACCGTCACCATTCAACAACTTAACGCAGTTGGAGCTGTTCAACTTGGAGCCGTCCATTTCGTCGGTTGTTGAGCACGGTTTTGAACTCTCGTACGATCCCAACCTCTTGTGGCCCGATGCGTTGGCGGAAGCCCTCTGGACATCGTCGCACCCCAACGCGTTTGTGACGGCAAGTGGATTCAGCCTTTGGAAAGCTGTTACGGTCAGCCCCACTGGCTTAGCGGACATGACATCCGCGCTCAACGCGCTAGGGATGGGCACAATCTCGGAGGACCACGTCCGCCAGGTGACTTGGCGATCGATCCATGACGAGGTTTCGTGAATTCATGCTTCCATCGGTGTTGTAGGTATCGTCGTGGCTGCAAAGATGGGTCGACCATGCGCTTGTCGAGCAAGCAATCCATCAATGGTGGCGCGATCCGGCATCGTTCCCGTTCTTGCCGAGTTCAGCTCCTTTCGTGATAAATCGACCAACGCTGTCTGCTGCAGCGACCGACGCGCTGTGGGACGCTTCCAGCGACATCTCGATCATCAACCCGACGGGTTACAGGCGGTGGATGCTTTCATCGACGACGCATGCATCGCTCCTGACGTCATGGAACACACAGATCACGGTTGCGTGCTCGGGCTTGCGAGGAGGCACAAACTCAGCTCTGTTTTCAACCGTCTTGACGTCAAGTTGTGGCGCGGCGACACTCGCGGACGTCGCGGCGGTGCAAGCGTATGTCCAGCAAATGTCCCAAGATCCCCACGTGTCGACCGCGCTACTGGCTCAGTGGCGATGCGGGACGACCGAGCTGTGGGATGTTGAGCCCTACCGGAATGGATTGCAAACAGGATGGGAACTGTGTCGGAATCTGTCGACGTGCGGGCTCGCGTCCTCCAACGGCACGGTCTGCCAAGTCCCAACCGCGGCATTGCAAGTGTGGAATACCGCGTCCGCGGCATCGCTCGTGAACCCCATCACGTACGACAGACCAACAATCCAGGGCTTTACGTCCTGTTCAAGGCACTCTGACTACTCCATGCGATGACGGACTTGTTGTAGGTACCAAAACGTGTGGCTTCCGCTTCTAGCCGCGAGCACATCTGCAGCGATCACGTCGGCACAAGCTGCCGTCGCCACTGCATTTGGACAAGCGCAATGGCTTCCGTGGATGGAGGTGGGGTCCAACCGAAAGCATTATCCGTGGATTGTAACATGCTCTCGTTTGTCCAGGTCGTGTCCCAGTGGGTAACCACGTGGGTTTCAAACGAAGTGCTTGTCCGAGATGTACTGGGGCTGTGGATGGGGTCGTCCTGTGGCACCGGGACGCTGGTCGGCCTGCCGCAGACGACCGTGGCAAGTGTAGCCGATGCGTCGTGCGAGCCCGGAATCGTCGACAGCTCCAACGAAACGCTGTACATTAACACGAACTCCGGTGGCCGTCCGTCGGCGTATTTTTTGCCAGACTATAGCTTGACCAGTGCATCGGATGTCGGCACGAGCATGACAATTGAACGGACGCAAGCGGTGACCACGTGCGATCATGGAATCCGAACGACGACATCGACGTCCCGCGTGTACTCGACCACCACGTGCCTCATGGCGGACATCGATCCCGCCATGCCAGGTGGTCCCTCGTCACATCTACTGCGTCTGACATATAAGGCTGATGGTAGGCCTTCAACGCGGCTTCGAAATGAACGCGCCGACGACGACAGCCTCGATCGAGTTGGTGCAGAATCTGTGGACTCCATCAAAGCCGTATAGTTTTCTCAACCCCACCGCGCTGGATGGGTACTGGTCCAAAGCTGCGACTGCGCCCGCGAAACTCACGGCCCTCCTGGACATGATCCACGTGGACGCGCCTGGTCTGTCCCTGGATGACTTGATCACGATCAATGCGTGGTTAAAGGCGTGGCGCCACAACGAACTCATGTCGCTTTTCGTCCTGCGAGGGTGGCTCGCCCCAAACAATGCGACCATCGAAACGTTTGATCTCGATCCTCGGACACCGACCATCGACACGGGCTTTGAACTGCGGTGGGAACCAGCCATGGCCACGACGTCATATCCGACCTTGAGTCAGGCGCAGTACCTTTGGCACGACGCAAACGAGTACTCCTTCTTAGCCCCCAACACGGACAACGTCAACGTCGGCTTTGGGGCGTGGGTGCAGGCGTATACCGGCGAGATTCCGTCCTCCGAACGCCTTCTGGATGTGATGCCTCCACTGGGTCAAACCAGTCGGCGACATCAAGTCGCAAATGCCACGATCGTGGCCAACATTCAAGCCGCAACGGGACTTACAGCCGCTCAAATTCAGGCCATCGCATCGTGGTGGGCCATCTTTGAGAACTGTGTGGAATGACCGATCGTTGCTCGGTAGGTTGCTGTCATGGCCAGACCATTCGTTCCTGTGGCGGGATGTCCTTAGTCAATGGTCGACTCAAACGACGCAGTTTTCGGATTCCCCGGCGCGATGGAACGTAGCGTCCGTGGACACGACGGGAGGATCGGCCAATTTGAGTGGGTTTGAGCTACCCGTGCCTGTGCCCGCGGGAGTGTCGATCTCGATGGCGCAAGCTAGACTCCTCTGGGACATCTACACTCCATACTCGTTCTTGAATCCCAAGATGCTAGTCGTGTGGTGCTTTGCGTCTGCCTCGGTTGCGACGGGCTGTCCGCATTTGGTCGACGTGACCGGAACCGTGACCTTGGGCTCACTGCAATCGCTGGGCGCTACACTCACGGCATTCCAGTCATCCGTTTACTTAGGAAAAGCGTTCGCGGCCGCAACGCAACCACCGGGCGACCGCGCGCGAAACTTTCTGACTGTCGTGTCCGGCCTTTCCGCATCGAGCGTCGTAGCGGTCGCCAACTGGTTCACCCGGCTGCCGACTACTTCGACCGCGTATCAGTACTTGATGCTTCTGCGATGGCAACAGCCCATCTTGCCTCTCGACCCGCGGTATGGCCTCGACAGAATGTACCATGTCCTGGCATGACCCATCGTTAGATTGGTCGGCTATGAAGTCGCGTATGTGTTCAACACCACGACAAGCGTGGGCCGAAACGTTATGCCCGCTTCCATCGTCGACAACGTGGTCTGTCCTCCGCTTTCTACCGACCTCGCGCGCCGTGTATGGGACCCCAGCGACTCGTTGTCCTTCATCAACACGGCTCGCCTCTCGGCGTGGCTAGAGCCAACACCGACGATGCCAGGCTTATCTGCGTGCCAGGTGGACCAAATCCGGCAATGGTTGACATCATGGCAATCCCATCCATGGTTGCGACAGCTTGTCGAGTCCAAGTGGTGGGTTGTTTGGTCCATCCGCCCTTTGCATCGCAAGAAACTCATGTAGCGCCTTCAATAGGTTCACGTCGTGCTCGACGGTGTTGCCATGTGCGAATCTCACCGAGAGCCTCTTTGACCCGCAGCGAGGCTTTGAAGTTGGGCTTGGGCCGTCGGCCAACTTTTCGACGTGGCAATCGATCGCTCAGATCGTATGGGACCGAGATTCTCCGCTGTCGTTCTTGCATCCATCTGGGTGGAAGGTGTGGCGCACGCTGCTAACGGGCTGCGCGACATCGAACGTGACGACCGGTCAGTGTGCTGCTGCGGCAACGGCACAGGTAGCGCCACTTCATCGCTGTTGCATCGCTCATTGCGTCGAGTCCGCTAGACCTCGCCAACAGCGCTAAATTACCTCACCGCAGCAGTCCGAGGCATCGTTCGCGACAGTAAGCCCGCCGACGTTCAAGAAGCCATCTATACCATCGGGTATGTCTGGTTGCTGCAGCTTCTCGACTCGCAAGACTTCTACCGCTACTTGAATCAGCGTGTTGGTGCCCCTCCCTCCAGTGCCATCCGGGGTTTGGCGACGCAGCAATGGATCAATGGGACAGTGCTCAACTCGACTGCAGTTGCCAGCCAAGCTGATGTGCGGACGACGGACGCATGGAACGCAACAATCCAAGCAGTGGAGACAGTCGCGTTGCCCACGATGGGTGGGCCTCCGGAGCTGATGACATTTTGCAATCGACGCAGCAGCACGGAGCCGTCCTGTTCGTTGGGCACTGGCTACGTGATCGACGACGATGCAGCCTCGGCCATGCTTTCGCGATTTACCGACCAAACCAAGGTTTCTGTCCACGGGTTGACTTTCGCCCGAGGCGTCGTCGTGCTTGACGTGTTTTTGGCTCAGCCATTCGGGACGCTGGACGAGTGTGTATCGCATGCAGCATCGCTCGGCAGCATGTTTTCAACTCCGACACCAACTCCCGCGACGAACGCGACCGCCAACTCCACCAACACCACCAACTCGACCTCGATGTGCTACCAGTACTTGACGCAACAGTCGACGCCATTGGATCAGTTCGCCATCAACATCGCGCCCCTGCCAGCGGTGTCCCTGGCGCAACTCAGGGACTGGCAAGCCTACCTGTGGCATATTGCAACAAAATTGGGATACGACCGGCCGTCCGTGCTGCCTCATGGGAGCTACTTCACGCACCAATCCATACGTAGTTTGCTGTGGGCAAATCCCGCCACGGACTCTGTCGCACCGACGTCGACGCTTCCGCTTCCAAACATTGAGTTTCCAGTAGCCGAGTCCCTCGCCCAGCGAACGCCCCTCGTCGCCAACGTGACGGCCAACCAAACCACGACGACGATTTCGTTAGGTCTATCGTCCACCAAGTACGGCTGTGTGATTGCTCAAGTTGCTTCGGCCTCCACTGGCCCACGCAGTTCGATCGAGTACCAAGATCCGTCCTGTGGGTACACGGACGGGTCGGTTTTTCCGCCGGGGGCGCCATCGTCCCTGTCGTTCTTCTGGAGCTTTGGCCGGCAAGTCCTGTCGCTGTCGTTCTCCACGGTGACCACACGTTTTGGCGTCGCTCTCCGGCGATACGTGTGGCCAACAGCGTGGCTCCGCTTCAATCCGGCGCTCTATGACGACCTCCCCGTGACGCTCACCTCTCCACATCTGTACAACTTGTCGTCTCCGGCCCTTCCGTTCGCCTCGGGACTAACCCCGGACGCGCAGACGCACACGTCGGTCGTCGACGTCGAGCCGTTGACTGGCCTCGTTTTGCACAGTCGCATCAACTGGCAGGTCAATGTCCAGATTGGCCCGACGACCAAGTGGTTTCCCAACGTTACGGCATCGTTCCTGCCCGTGTTTTGGTTCCGCCGAGAGCGGGCTGCTGCCGCGTCCGCGTTTTCATCGTACATGGACCTCACGGATGCTGGGCCGTTTGCCCCGGAGAAAGTCGCGATCTGGGAAGTGGTATGGGGCGTCCTATTCGTCGGCGCCTCGGCCGTCCTCTTTCGGCGGATGCATCTCACGCGACAGCGCAGCGTGCGGCTCATTCAACCCGACCACGTCGACGGATACAGCTCAGCCAACGTCGACGCGCTCATTCACGCGACTGCTGACGACGGCAAGCGGCAGCAGTAGCCGCGTCTGCACTTCTTGGACATACACCACAACACTCCGACGGCATTGCAAGCCGTCGGACGTGGAGCTCGTTAACAAAATCGACGTTATAACAAAACACAACTCGACCACGTGTGTCTTGGCCAAAGGCTCGGTGCACTAAATGTCGAGCAAGGAAAAGTCGTTGGCGTAGGGCGTGCCAAGCGTGTACAGATTTGGATGCAGGATCGACGCGAGGATCTCGAGGCCGTCGACCAACGCGGGAGACGCTCCGCTAAAGAGCCGATTGCCGTCGAATGCCCACACGCGATGGGATCGCACCGCCGGGATATCACGCCACCCGGGTTTGGAACTCAGGGTCTCCGTTGCATCCTTGATCGTTCGCGCCAGGTCAAACCCACATGGCATGATCACGAGCACTTCAGCCCCCGCCTGCAACCACATTGCCACAAGTATTGGTCGCCTGGCATGTTGTCGATGGTGGTGGTTTGTCGGAGCCAACAAAAAACGAACCTCTGCAACGTGCGTCCAGTTGACCGCGACCGAAAACGATTCTGGCGCGGCGAGAGGGTCGTACCCACCGGCGCGATGGACGAGGTCTGGCATCCAATGGCCAGCGTTATAGATGGGATCTACACGAGATATTGATGAGTGTGTTGCGTGTGCTTTGAACGAACGCCTGGCCACAAAGCGAATGCTAGTGCAGGCCGTTCAAGGCGGCGTACGCAACAGAACGAGGGCGTACCCAACCATTCAACACACACCGTTTTCACGGGAGTACAGTCGACGAGCGCCCGTTCGACGCGGTTAACTCGCGCTCTCATCGACTCCACCATGGCAATGCCTCGCTCTTCGACGTCACAGGCAGTCGCGACCGACATGACGTCTTTGTAGAGACCTTCTAGCGTTCGTGCAGTGAGGTACACCACTCGAGGTTGGACTTGGAGCTTCTCCAGCACGGCGAGAACCATGGGTGGGCCGATCGCACACACTTCGCAGAGGTCTTGGATCAGCACGACATCGACGTCTTTGAGGAGCGACTCGTCAATCTCGTACAACGGCACCGATGCAGCGAGGTTTGTCGTGACCGCACATTCGATCTCCGCCGACGTTAGGTCGTCCGAGTTGAAAATGCACCGAATCACCTTTGGCTTGTCCTTGGCCGCAGGAGGAAACTGTGCATCCCTATGAGGCATGTCCCCACAAGGCCAAAAGGGCATCTCGCAGCCGTACCTTACACTCGAAGGACACGCACGCCACTTCGTCGCCAAGCCCAAGCTCGAAGCAGATCGTCGTGCCCGCGGGAAGGAATGACGCGATGCGCATGACAACACTGCCAGATTGGCTGGTCAGTCCTTCCGGATAATACTGGACATCGTTATCCGGATGTTTATTGCGGATCTTTCATGACTTTTCAAATGAACATGGGAGCAACGATGGCTGCCGCCATCATCTTACTGCTCCCTCATGCGTCAAGCCACAAGTACCCCGCGTACTGCGCCAAGGACATGAGCTTGAGCGCAATCCAGCCGCTGGAGCGTTCTCTGGCGTCGTCCGTGGAGCTTGTGCAAGTGCAAATTGTAGTTCGACATGGCGCGCGCGCGCCATGCTTCCCCGACGTGTGTTGGAAAGATTACAATGAAGAATGGAATTGCAATATGCGAGAGCTGTCGCGACCAGTCCTCTCAGATTTCGATGGCTCTCACGACAAGTCGACTTACAACCTCGAGTTTGCCAAAGTGTTCACAGGTGGCCGCAACATTCGCCGCGGCAACTGCAGCGTCGGCCAACTCATTGATGAAGGATTCCACCAAGAACTTCAAAATGCCAAGTGCGTACACGGTATCTCGTCAGTTTTCATGAATATTTCGCGACATGGTAGGCATTTCCGCGACGCTTACGTCACGGCAGAGCGTGGACTGTTCGCGCCGAACGAAGCTGTCGATGTGACCGACGCCACTGGTACGGACTGTCCGCTCCTTGCCCAAGACCAAATGCGCATCATGTTTTGTGCGTGGGGTAGATGTGCGCTTTGAAAGTAGCGACGTACCGCGGACGCTGCAGTCGGGACAGGTCACCAAGCATCTCGAATTCCCCATTGAACCTGAGGCCCCATAGACCATCGTGCAAGGGATGTTTCCAACGGTGGCATACCCCAAGCAACCCGTACCATGGCACACCCAAGACAAAGCTGTCTCGATCATCTTCCCCAACGAAGCCAACTGTCCCGCGCTGGCGTCTGTGGCCGCAGACTGGTTGTCGAGCTCCGAACTCCATGTGAGTGTCCACCCTTCCAGCAGCCCTGACCAGTTGAGGGCATATCTCATTCATTGCGTGCAAAGGAATGGCGCATGGAGCCGCCAAACGTTGACCTCGACTGGGCGCTGGAAGAAGCGCTGGCATCGTACAGCTCCAACAGCTTGTTCGACTGCCTGATGACGTCCAAGTAAACTGCCCCTCGGATAAAGGTCCTGTTCGTCGTCGTCATGACGTGTGTTGTGTGGTTGCCAGGTGCACGAACCGGCCACTTCCTCTCTCGGACGAACTTTTCCATCTCGCTGCCAAGCGTGAAGAAGCGGTCGCGATCATGCAATACGTTTTCCGGGACAGCATCTATTCCAAGATCGCCATGAAGGAATTTCTCCAGGCTGTCATGTCTCGATTCGTCGCAGCGACCATTCCCAACCAGCGGCATCTGCGACTCGCCCTCTATGCTGGTATTTTTGGCAGTGTGCTTAGGTCGACTGACGCCGTCGTCGTGCAGCCCATGACTCGTCGCTCATGGCCCTCCTTGCCGCGCTTGGAGGCACAGCGTGGCTCACAGAGTGGGTGCCGTACGCCAGCCACTTGATCTTTGAACTTTACCAGTCCAAATCATCACCCGATGCAGCCCATCGGTTTTTCGTGCGCGTGTTGTATCAAGGTCAGCCCGTCTTGCTCGGCCGATGTACCAACGGTGCCAATTCACGACGGTGAACAGACTGAATGACCGAAACACTGGTAGAGCTATGTCCGGTGGGGGAGCTCGTCGCCCTCGTCGACGAAATGCCGTCCTGCGACGTGCCGACGACGTCCAACCATAGCGTCCCAGGTGCATTTCCCTCTGAAAGTGTGCATCGATCCTCGTCGTGATGGTCGGGCAAGGTGACCTGTCGGATTTGTGATGTGTGTTGTAGCAGTCAAACATGTCCCGATGATGCTGATGCTGGTGTCTGGCCTTGCGGTGGGCGGCGGCATTGGCTTCATTGTGGCGCGGCGCGCATTGGGCTCGCTCGGTTATACGTATCAGCGCTTGGATTAAGGAGTGGAAGCGCTTGACCATGTACTGGGCATGTTTCGATAACACATTAATGGATTGTGCCGCTGCTAAACAGGTATCTCCATGCAACTTAATCGCCGCGGGGGCCAAAGAAAATGTAGCGGCGCCAGCCAGTCTTCTCGATGTCCACGCCGTTCTCCGTCAGCTTCTGGAACGCCTTGGCAAAGTCTTTGTGCCACAGGTCTTCGTCCTTGGCGTACAGCTCGACGTACTTTTTGAACTCTGGATCCCAGATGAACGCCATGTCCGCCGGCAGCATCATGAGTTCGCCCGTCGGGTCCGTGTACTGCTCAGGGCCTTTCCACTTCTTGAGCGTCCACTTATTCTCGAGCAGCTCACGGAAGTATTCGTTCGAGAACGTCCACTCTGCGCGGGTCCACGGCCCGCTAAACCCACTGCGCGATGGGTAGCACCGGCCGACGGCGTGCGCGCCGACGAGCGCGACGATTTCCCGGTCGTTGAATCCCATGCGGTAAAAGATTTCCCGGATGTGGTTGATCGTGTTGGGTTTGGAGCCCTTGTCAGCGTCCGGCAAGCGCCCGTCCGGCGTGCATTCCGCACCGCTCGCGGCGTCTTTTCGACCCAAGTGGAACTTGACTTCGGGGCCACCCATTTCCGAGATGGCAACGACTCCCGCCAACACGTACAAGTCGGCGTACGAAATGCCCGGGAAACGCTGCTTGATGGGCTCGAGTTGCGCAATCGCAGTGTCCAATCCAGCATTCGCGCCATGGTTGATCTCAGGGTCATGGCGAATGGTGCCGCCGTTGGAGCCGCCGCTGTTGTCCTTCTTGCTGTACGTGCCGGACGAGTGCCAGGCGAGTCGGACGAAAGTCGGTCCAAGGTACGCGTCCTTTTCGATGAGCGACGCGATTTCGGCACGAACCTTAGCTACGTCAACCGTTTGCTCCTTCGCATGGAGGAGAGTCAGCGAGGCACCGGCAGACAGGAACGCTGCCGCAGACAAGGCCGTGGCATTCACGGCCTTGGACGAAGTCGACGGCGACGACGCCGTCACAATCTTGCGCGACAGAGCACGAGGGGCTGTCGCGCGGGCGATCGTAGACGCAGCGCCGAGCCGGGACGCGCGGGAAGCCACCTGACGGAACATCGCAGGGCGGTGCTGGCAATTGCGAGAGTGACGAGGGCCTCACAACGAAGGCACAAAATCCATGTCAAAAGTGCCCAACTTCAACGACTGCTATCCGGATATCATATCCGAATCACACTTTGTCTGCTGAATGGCCGCATCCAAGGTCGGTCCGCGGCAGTCGTAATAGATGGAGAAGCGTCATTGTTCACTAAAGCAAGTAGACGTGGCGCCGCGTTGCGTAGAATCAAGCTGGAACGACCCACATGCGGCGAGGGCAGCGAAGTCGAGTGAAGGTCAGAGGTGCGGGTTCATCGTCGCATATGCTCTAGAAGTCGCAGGTTGGAACAACTGATTGGTTGTGTACACCACCCACAGGGGGGCCACTGGGGCATACGCCGAAGGAAGGGTGGCCCTGGCTAGTGGTTCCATTGCCCACCACTTAAATTGTCACGAGCCAAAGAAAGCTGCACCGGAGCACGGCAAGCAGGAACTACCATGGCCCATTCCCCCCCCCGCCGTTTGCGACAAGCGTTCAGTCGAAATCGAACCATCCCTCTCTTCCATGGATGATCTTAAAAAAGATCGTGAGAAAAATAAGTTTTCTGTTGAATTCAATGCGCATCGAGTGAATACTAGTAGGCCAAAATATAATTCAGCGACAAAACAATCGAACTTTATAGGAAGGAAGTACTTTCAAGAAAGGATAATTTGGTTTTAAAGTTAGTCTACTGTGTTGGATAAATTCAATACGAAAAGGGGTGCAGTCCATTTTAATGCGCAAGTACTCCACCCAATAAAGTACCCCCCTGAGTTGGACCTTGAAGCAAAGATCGTCAGTTTTCAATTTGCCATGATTCGCCAAGTCGCCTCTCGAGCCGCCGCCCGTATGGGCCCAAGCATCCGCCAAGCGGCGCCCGCTGTCCTCACCCGCAGCTTCCACGCCGCTTCTCTTCCACGTGCCAAGGCGTCGAATGCCGCTGCCATGTCGATGGCATTCCTCCTGGCGTCTGCAACGTCGGCCACACTCTTGTACGCCAAGGAGAAGCCCGTCAATTTGGCGGCAGTCCGAGATGACATTGTGGCGTTGATCGAGTCCGACAACTCGCTAGCTCCTACGTTGATCCGATTGGCGTGGCACTCCTCTGGCACGTACAGCAAAGTGGACGGCAGCGGCGGTTCCAAGGGCGGTACCATTCGGCACGACCCGGAAATCAACCACGGTGGCAACCACGGCCTCGTGATCGTCATCGAGAAGCTGAACGCCATCAAGGCCAAGTACCCGACGCTGTCCCATGCTGATTTGTACATTTATGCTGGTGTCGTCGCGATCTCGGAAATGGGTGGTCCTGAAGTGCCATTTCGATTGGGGCGCAAGGACGCGCCTTCTCAAACCGCGTGCACGCCCGACGACCGTCTCCCCGCGGCGGATAAGGGCTCCAAGCCCAACACGATCAAACACATCCGGGATGTGTTTTACCGCATGGGGTTCAACGACCGGGAAATTGTCGCACTGATCGGCGCGCACGCCGTTGGCCGGTGCTACCCAACCCGCAGCGGCTACAGCGGCCCATGGACTCGCGCAGAGACGACGTTCTCGAACGAATACTTCCGCGAACTGGTTGAAAACAAGTGGACGCTCAAGAAGTGGGATGGCCCGGAACAGTACACGGACCCGACCGGCGACCTCATGATGCTTCCGGCCGACATGGCGTTCCTGTGGGACCCGCAGTTCAAAAAGTACGTCGACTTGTACGCCAAGGATGAAGACGTGTGGCACAAGGACTTTGCCAAGGCGTTCCAGAAGCTCACCGAGAACGGAGTCAAATTCTAATGAATACATGATGCCTTGTACCCATTCCAAACACGAGCAAGTCGCCATGACGAGGGAAGACGTGGCCAACTCCTCGTTGCCACATCAAACATTGAAACTTTAACTTGAGGAAGCGACATCTACAGGAGCTTCCACGCGCTCCGATCGACTCACTGCTTGAAACGAGCCTTTTTGATGTCGAAAACGCTATGTGCAAAGGTTCGCGCATTTGGGCCCACGTCCTTCGAGTTGCTCCAGCCTCACCCCAGGCACGCAGACGCGTTCTGGTCGGTCATGCTGATCCAGCACACCTTCTCAAACACTAAAGACTGCAACACCGTCGAATGTCGGACGCAACTTGAACCTCCCAAGACGTGCACGTGTCATGGAGAAGGTCCTTACAAGGCGTGCAGAGGACTTCGACCAACATACCAAGCGCATCTTACTGCATGTGCACCGGAACGAAAGGGCACCTGCCATGGAGACAGCAGTGGACAAAGGGAGAGACAGTCGCGTTGAAGCGGTCAGCACGCCATGCAATCCCGCGGCGGGTACACGTTCTCGTCGGGATGGGCAACAAGATATGCCTTCCACTTGGCCAGCGTGCCGATGGTGTCCTCGAGGACCTGTTTGTCTTCGATTCGCACTTGCAGCGCAAACGCCATTTGTTGCGACAAATTGCCGGCGGCGAGCGTCGCGATGTCGTCTTCGAGGCTACAACAAGCACACAACGTGACGACTCGATCGAGACCACGACACGTACGTTGTGGTGAATGCTTGCAACTTGCGGCGGCATGCAATCGTGAGGCTGTCGTAGACGGCGATTTCGTTGCGGCGACTGATTACCGCTTGGTGGAACGCCTAGCGTATCCATGAGCGCCACCTGCCCAAGCATGCCATTCGTAGTTGTTTCGTACGTTGTTTCGGGCATGTATTTCGTCCTCCTGCATGAGCACAATCCGCGCCATGGCGAGTAACCTCTCGGACACGGTCGACCCGAGCAAGGTCCCTTCAAAATCGTACGTTTGGTGGGCCGTCATGTCGTTCGAGTCGAGCAGCATCTTTTTGAGCTTGTAGTACGGGTCGTTCGTAGGTACATTGACCCAAAAGTCGATGCCGCGGCGTGCGTTGCCTACCGGGGCGTCAGCCGCGACATGCTTGGTTCAACGCACCGGGAACGACAAATCCGTACGAGTACAGGAGCTTTGCGTTCGAGTACGGCCCGTAGCAAATGTGGAGCGGCGTGTTGGCGACGCAGTCGACGTGTAGCCGGTGGCAAAGCATCTAAACATCGATTCCATCGCTCGACAACGCGCCGGTCGGGCGGGACGTCGCACCTGCGTCTGTTCGTCAAAGACGATAAAGTCGTCGAGTGGTCGATTCAGTAGCACGTCGTGGTTGAACATGTCCATGGCGGGACATAGGACCTGGAGGTACTGGCCGCCTTTCGTGATGCCAAATGCGCGTGACCAGATGACGGACAGCGCCCACTTGTACTCTTGCATGGTCAGGGAGGCGCGGTGAAACAAAGCCGGGTACTTTTGAAAGATCGGCGTGTGGATCGACGTGTAGTCGGCCACAATCTGTTGCTTCATCATGGACGCGAGCAGCGACACGTTCGTGCCTTTCAACGCATTAAAGGGCTCGTCGGTCCAGAAGATGGGCGTGTCAAACGTAGCTGGCAAGCTCCTGCCATCCACAGTAGCGTCCTCGTCAAGCGGACTGTCTTGGAGAAAGGAAGCCGTACCGAATGAACGGAGCCCAGAACGACGCGGTTCCCTTTTGTTTTTCGTACATGAGGTGCAGCGCGAGGATTTCAATGTCCGCGAGATTGGTCTCGTTGGAGAAGACGGCAGCCAGGTCGGACGCGAGCGCCGAGTGGACATTCATCGTTAGCCGAAACGGAATGTCCAGCGTGTGTTCGCCTTGCACGACCGAACGATGAACGGCAAAGCATCTCAGCGGATCTTACCTTGGACAAATGCTTTGGCGGCGACAACGCCATGCCCTTCTTCAGGCCCGTAATAGTGGATCCCAAAGTGTTCGAGCGACACGCCGTGTCCTTGAAGCCACGCTTTCAAGTCTGCGATGACGACAGAGCTGCAGGTCATGGCGTCAGGTGCGGCTGTTTGCGGGGTCGTGGACGCACTACGCGGACAGACGCAAGTCGGATCATGGCCAGGTCGGTACACGTGGACACACAGCATGGCAAGAGATCCAAGAATGGCGTGCCGCTGCACCTACCTCATCGTGAATGCGCAGTTGGGGGCAACGTGGCGAGACTACTGCAATTGTCCGGCCGCCGCCTGATTGCGCAAAACATGCCACCGCCAATCGCAGCGAAGCGCGGCGCCCCGGAGCGCCACGCGATTCAACTTGCGCGTCGTTCGCATCCATGGGGATGCGCATCGCATGGGAGTGCGATCTCTCGTCTCTCGGATCCCATCAGCACATACGCCGTTGCTCCACGGATTGCAGCTTCCCCCATTTCACGTGCCCCCAGCACACACGCCGCCGTCCACGATTGTGGTTCGGCGGATTCATCCTTGGTGACAAAAAGCAATCGTGGTTGTCCAAATCGTGTTTTCGCAGTGGACGTAGTCTCCCCAGCGTGATATCATGCGCGCGGTCGACTTTGGATCACACCGTTCCACTCGTTCTTTTGCAGTAGAAGTTATTCACCCCAGCGTGACATTATGCGTGTGGTTGACGTTGGGTCACTCCGTCTTGTGTTTCTGTTCGCGAACGGGGACAACGACACGGGCACCCGCACGACGTCGTCAGTTAGCCCATCTTCCGCGGCCTGGTACAGCTTTGAATGAAGTTTATAGCAGTCGCATACGAGGCATGCAAAGGGAGCGTGCATGCAGGCGCGTTCGTCGCGCGGGTGCTTCCAAATACTGCATTATTGAATATCCTGCTGAATTAAATGTATTGTATAATTATATATTGTGGTGCGATTGAGTTGCCGAGGCGCCCTTGACCAGGTTGCAAGTGGATCGACGGCGGGACCGACGATGCAGTCGTTCTACCGGCGCTACGCTCACGAGGTCGAGTCGAAGGACGACTTGCCGCTGTCGGGGTCTCCGTTGCAAGACCTTATTATCCCGACAACCCTTTCTCCCCCCACATGTAGGCACACTGCACCTTGCGTGTCCTGGACATGACGTCAACTAGATCCGGTGCCGGATGATGCGATGATCCACGCCGAAGAGATCATGCGAGGAAGCTGCGAAAGCTACCCGTCCGATTGCGAAAGCATGTGGGACTCGTCGCGCAGCCTCACTGAAGGTACCCTGACGCCGTCGTCGTTGTCGGATGTACTGGCGTCCCAGCGCAGTATCTTCCACGACATGCAGGCACAGCAACCGCTCACCGCCTCATCAACTGTTGAGAGCATGCTGCTGCTTGAAACCATGTCGGCACAGGATGTTACCGCTATCCTGGACGAGTCGTCGACTATAGTGCCACCTCAAGCGACCATCTTGGTTGAGGGCGATCCGCAAAGGTCGCGCCAAGCTCAATCTCGATGGGCGCAGCAGGTGCGGCTCAAGGCAGCACGGTTTCTGTACGAACAAACTCAAGCCGCCAAAGCTAAGGTGACGAAGAAGGCATCGCAGCCGTCGGCCACGACCACCCACACGGCCGCCCCGACGCAACCATCCCCATCGATGCCAGTCGAAGGACCTGCTTCCATCACAGATGCTCCTAGCACCCTGCAAAAGTGGAATCGATGGCTAACAGACCACTACAACTCGAACGTGAAGCATGGTTCGCATTATGCAATCATTGGCGGTGGGCGAAGGGGACTCCACGTGCCAAATCCACTCGTGGCGCTCTGGCAGCGAGAGGTAGCCAGTCGTGTTTCAAAGTGCTCGAATGTGATGGCGTCGTTTCCGGCAGGATCCGCATGCGCCGGACATGGTCGACCCCCGTGGTCTCGTTGCGTTGGAGGAAGTTGTCCAGACCCCAAAGATGATGCGGTATTATGCATCGTGGCTGCCCAACGAAGCCGACAAGTGCAAGCTTTTCTTTTTGTGCAGCTTGGACGAATACCGGTGCGCTTGTGGTCGCGAGTGTGTTTGGTTCTTCTCACGCGGCGGCATGGCGACTGTAGCTTATTCTGGCGAACGCTGACCACCCAATCCCGCGACGCGATGGCCACCCGTCTCTCGGACGAGAATCGCAGCCGCCTGCAAACGTACGGTCGCAAAATCTTTGCCAAGTACTTGGTCGCTGGCGACTCGCCATTCTTCATCGGCGACGAGGATGCTGTCGACGTGGCGCAGGTCGAGACGGCGATATCCACAGGCGGCGAGGGGGCGCTCCATGCATTCGACCGGATCTCTCGGCTCGTCAAGCAGCACCTGATCACGTCGTACCCGGCGTTCCGCGCCACCGACTTGTACCGCGACATGCTGACGTCGTGTCGCC
Organism: Aphanomyces invadans; assembly: GCF_000520115.1. NCBI lineage: Eukaryota > Oomycota > Saprolegniomycetes > Saprolegniales > Verrucalvaceae > Aphanomyces > Aphanomyces invadans. Next base: position 1,502,112 of record NW_008580154.1, read on the forward strand.
GCGAGTTGCTCCCGTTGGATTGCGTGTTGCTCAACCGGTTGCTGTGCAACTTTTTCTGGCTGTTTCTGTTCCAGCATCAATACCACAACGAACTCGCGTTGTACATTGACGTCCAGTACGAATTCAAGTTTTTGTATCGCGCGATCGACCAAGACGTTGCCGGGGACCATCGTCCTCCCTTGGCGCCGCCCGATTGTGTCCGCAGCAAAGGCGCCGCCGCGCTGCAATACCTCCGACGACGATACTTCCACGACACCAGCGACCAGGACCAGGTACGACCGACCCGTCGCCTCTAGACCAGCGATGACCCTGGCGAATGCATGATGGCAGCATGCTCTCGACACCGACGACCTCACGGCAGCCCATGCCACACTCCACCACAAACAAGAGCAAATTGTCCAAAAGCTGCAGGACATGCACTCGGAGCTGTACTTTCGGTGTGTGTTGCGATGTGTTTGTTGATTCGGCGCGCCTTCTTGATGGGTGGATGTCGCTGTGCTAGCTTCATCGCGAGCCACGCGTATGCCGAGTTTGTCCTGTACGCACACGATCAAGACTCGACCCGTCGACTGTCGGAGCTCATGCTGCTCTACGGCCTTCGCGCGCACGTGTCACCTGGCGGTCGCCCCGACCCACCTCCTTTGGACGCGCTGCCTGCTGAGTGGATTGAAGCGATAGTTCACTTTGAAAGTGTCCCGTCGTCGCCGGCGAAGTACGAACTCAAGTCGACACCGCATTTTGGCGCGGCCAAGCTCGATGGCGGTGGCATCGATGCTTTCCTCGTGCCATGGTGCGCAACAAATTCTTTGCTCGTAGCTGCAAATGGAGTACCGCGACGTCATGTTCTCTCGTGTAGGTGCAAGAATGCCCACAATGAGTGCCGCATTAAGAGCTTGACGTGTCCAACGCCATTTGCCTTCAACACGCACATGCTCATGGGAGACATCGAGCTGTTTGCGGCAGTCCTGACACTCTTTCGGCCCCACTGGGACGACCCAACTTCCTTCTTGCCCTATGGTAGCTCTCCCTTCGTCCTGGCCAAGGACCCACTGCGCGCTGTCCCTAGGTGTGGCAATCTACTCGCGGTATCCTCTGCACACGACGCTGCGCCAACGACTCAGTGAAGTGTTTGAAAAGTGCATCTCCGGGTTCGCGTCGAGCATGATCGCGACGTTGTCGGCGCCGCTTCGCGTGACATTTCCCCGCTTGCTTTCGTTGCCGTGCATCGACTTTTCTCTCGCGCTCCTGTTTGACACGCTCGACTTGACCAACATCGTCACGCTTTTCACGGCGGCGCTCGTCGAGTGCCGCATCCTCCTCATCTCGTCGCAGTTTACAGTGCTCGCCGTCGTCGCCGAGACGCTCCGGACGATTCTGCATCCGCTCAAGTGGCCACACGTCTACGTGCCTGTCCTCCCCGGCCACATGCTCGGCTACTTGCAATGCCCCACGCCATTCATTTTTGGAGTCCAAAAGGACCTCCTCAACGCCGAGCTGCTCAGTACGTGCTCCGTTGGATGGCATGTCGCGGGACTCATGACGTGGCCAGGTGAGCTCGGAGACGAAGTCGTGTGCGTTGACCTGGATACGAGTATGGTTGTCCAAGGGGAATTGCCCGTGGACCTCCCGACTCCTGTCTGGAAAAAGCTCCATGCGTACGTGGCAAACCCGACTGGCCATGCGTCGTCTACAGATTGACAACCATCGTTGCGGCTAGGACACTGCGGCAATGTTTAAAGTTGCACGTGACAAAGAGCGATCACGTGTTTGGCCATTCGTTTGAGCGCGAAGCCCGCGTCTTCCCCGACGACCGCATCCGCCTCGCCTTTCACGACGCTGTGAAATCCATCATTGGTCGCATCGTTCGTGCGGGCTGTCGGTGTTCTCATGGAGGGTATGTGCTTGTAGGCACCGGCCAACGCATGCACATCTCGCCTAGTGCGAACGGCGGGGGCGCGGAAGGTGTCGTCGACGATGTGCACTTTGGTCGGTTCCGGTACCTCTGGGACGACCAGCACCAAGACAAGTTGGTGTTTTTCGACGAAGCGGGGTACTTGGCGTCATCGCCGCTCTCGATGCGTCCATTTCGAACGTGTTTGATTGCGACGCAGGCGTTCTCCGAATACCTGGTTGGCCACAACGGCTTTACGGACGACGACCCGTCCTCGACGGACAACCCGGAGGCCGGTGCTTAGAACCAACCCTTCCTATTTAAGACGAACGATGTGTCGCGGTGCTCGCTCTGTCCGGAACGAATCGCTCGAGACGACACAAGATCTAGCTAAAGCAACAGCTCATGGTTGCAAGGCCAGCTCGGACGTTGGGCCACCAGGCTTCTCGCCACAGTGGTTGGCAATGGGGACCGCCCCATCCAGTCCATGTTGCTTGGCAGGTCGGTGCGTTCCAGCGATGGCGTGCATGTCGGCGATCGCGACCACTGGAATTGGCTTGAGTTGAAGGTCCCATGGAAAGTCGCGGAAGGTGCCTTTCCGCGCGAACACCGCCGCGTTGGCCTGGCGACTTTGGGTCACGATCGAATCCGCACAGTCCAATGCGTCGAGACGTACCGGTCCACGGCAGTAGATGGAATGTTTTCGGGTCGACGTGTATGCCAAGAGAGCCTCGAGCTCGACCACCCGGTCGGCTTTGCGTTGATACTTGGCTCGCATGTGATACAATGCCTACACGCAACCTCTATCGCAACAAAGTCGTGTGCCGCAATGGCTACCACAGCAGCAGGGTTGGCGGCTTGGACCTTGCCAGGTTTCGCTTGCTCTGCTTCGTACATCGCTCGCATTTGCTCCTGTTCCTACGCACCATGCAGTTGATGCCGTCCGTGTGCTCCTTGCGCAAGTGCCAAGATAATGTGGAAACGCACGCTCGCCAGGTCGATCTAGACAATTGGCATCCGTCAACGACAAGTCGAGCCTGAACGCCGCGCGTTCGTACCGCGGTCGAGGCCGTTGCCATCTCGACTTCATGCTCAACATGGGCCGACAACTCGTGGAAGAGCGACCCGCGCTCGAGCAACGACTGCCGATGGATTTCCATCGCAGTTTGCTGTTTCGTCGGCGACGATGTCTGGTACAATTTCGTCGACAGCTCCTGTAGCATGGAACAACTGATGTCTTCGCGCCGTTTGTGTCGAACGGTACCTCGTTCCGCTGCCGGAGAGCGTCCACAGTCACCTTGGATTCGCTCCAGAGTTGCTGGAGCTGGTGCAAGTCTTCGATCTGTGTCGCCAACTACAAACGAAACCCGATCCCAGTCATCGTCGGCAGTTGCTAGACCGTCCCTATTCGACGCACTACGGCACCTGATGCGCCTGCTCGTCGACCTTAGCTTCTGCTGCATGCATGCGACTCGTCTACGGGTGTCGATCAGTGCAAGGTCCGTGCATGGCCTTGTACCGAGGCTTCGAGTTGCTCGACAACGTCGTCATGGTTTGCCTGCAACGCCTGGAACGAGGCGACCAACGCGTGGTACTTTGGCTCGACGTCTTCCCCGCCATGTCCTGCCGACTCGCATGTCCCGTCGCCCGGTGTCTGGGCACAACGCAACGTGACGTGGCCTGCAACACGCGTGTTTCTCCATGTACATGTGCTACGAATGCCTTCGACTTGGCCACGCGCTGAGCGTACTGGTCTTGGAGATGTTGGTACTTTGCTTGGAGCGAACGAATCTACAGGTGTCGTGAGAGGCACCGCAGAGCTATTCGAGGACTCACGTCTCGGCTATGCTGCTGCAGGGCGAGGCCGTGGTCGACTTCGGCTTTCGCCAACTTGTCGCGCAGATCGTGGTTGCATTTTCTAGCCACCAACATCAGGCCAAACAAGATGGATGGACACCATGACGCGTACAAGGCGTCGGCCAACTCGATGGCTGCGTGCTCGAGCTGTCGATGCACCAAATCCACCTCTCGCGTTTGCATGATGCACTTTTGCTCCCATTCCTACAGACAACACGTCACGGCGAAGCAATCAGGTGTGCGCGGTACCTGGGCAGCTTGAGAGGCTGTGGCGAGTTGGCCTTTCATCTGGTTGTTTGGGATTACAAGCAACGATTCGCACGATCGGTATTTACCTCGGCAGCTTTGGCGAGGGCTTCCTCGCGTGAACTGGCCACCGTTTGCATCTCACTTTGCATAGTCGCAAGCATGGCCTGCACTCCATACCCCTCAGCAACACGGCGCACTGTTTGGACGCAACTGCACCGAATGGTTTGTGGACGCGTTTGCCAGGGCATCCTTCAACGCAACCACCTGTGCATGCAGCGTGACCACTTTGTAGCGAAGACGAACGACAAACCTGTTGTTGAAGCGGGCCGACGTCATGAATAAGTTGAAGGGATAGCTCGTGGAAGAGAGACCTGTGCTTGAGCCCGGGTACACTGGTGCTTCCGTTAGTCGTTGTGCTCAAGTTAAAGTCGCTGGCAGCGCGGGAGTGGCCTGATGCAGCTGTGTGCATCTACCCAATGCATATGCAGTGAGCGCGTCAATGACCTGGAACAACGCTACGTCGTGCTTTCGAAGCAACTCCTGTGCCATCGTTCGCTCCAGCTCCAGCCGTTCAGCAGCCTGCTGAAGCTCCAGTCCCAGTGTTGCAATCTATCAGCTTCGGTCACCTAGCCTTTCCGCTGCATGGACGTGTGTACCTGCTGGCACTTGGCTCGATTGTCGTCCTGTAAGGTAGTGCTTGCCGCCAACTGGGATGTACCGTCTCCATCAATTCAATCGTGGGATGGGTCGTCGTGGTACCGATGCATGCAAGTCTTCGACCGTACTGGCGTGCTGGGTTTGGAGAGCTTCGTACTTGGTGGCATCGATGAGGGCGATTTCTAGCTGGTTGTTGAGTTTTGTGACTTGACCGTCCAGTTCTTGGTTGGCGTCTCGAAGCTGCCAAAACAAACGTGAGTGACACCTCAAGCAACTGCATGGAACGCGTGAAATCGGACTTCTCCCAACCGAGCGTTTGCTGTGCCCAAGTCCACGGTGAGTTTCGAGTTTACTTGCTTCAGCTCGACGACGCGTTTTTTCAGCTCGTCCACCTTAATGTTCGTCAGGTTAAAGCAACAAGCTCACGAATGCTGCGCATCGCACACCTCGGATGCTAGATGGACGTTCCGGGCACTCGCTTCGGCCACCTTGGCGCGAGTATAAACTAGCTCTTCTCGGAGGGACTTCAGGGCGGATCTTTGCAATTCAACATGAGGTCGTCAAAGATACCATGATCGCCATCACACGTACGTTGAGGCAATGCTCTTGTTGGCCAAGTCTTCGATTTCCACCTCGTGCTGGACTCGAAGTTGGTCTAGCTTGCGCCATTGCTCTGTCGCTGTGTGATACTTCCCCTCGAGCACCTGGAAGCACACTGTTGAGAAGGCGCAAGGCCACACAACACGTTACCCGAACTTGTGCTTCGGCGGTGTCGCAGCGCTGCGTAAGCTGCACGGCAAAACACCGCCACCGTCAAGTTTTGGACAGTCCTTCGAACGCAGGATACCGTGGATAGCTTGTCTTCGAGTTCGTAGTCGAGTTGTTGCTTTTGTAACAGCAAGGTCTGGCCGATGCGGGCGGCCAGCTGGGTTTCTTCCTGCGACTCTTCGAGAGCTTTGCTCTGCTTCTCCAGCTCGCTGTGTAAGATGTTCACCTGTCCGTCGATTCACATTATGTACCTCGTTCCAACAACCAAGCGTCCTCACCTCTTGCTCCTTCTTGAGCTTGTCGTACTCGACAGCTCCGCCCACCCCCACAGACCACACGCGTCGATGGTTCGCTTTGCTCACCTACGCAAGCCATCAACTATAGTCGCTTCATGGCAGCGTACCTTGCTTGGGCGCATTCCCAGCGTCCCCACCACATCGCTGTCTTCGGCAATCGTGTCCATCTCGAACGCCTCACCGAACTGCCACACACCTCCTCAAGATCTCTCGTAACCGGCTTTCCGGATAATGCTATACGTTTTCAGGCACTTTTTCAGATATATCTCTAGTACCACATTTTTCCGTCGCTCGCTGTACTCATTGTCAAACGTACACCTGAATCGAGATAGTACTACTAAATAGTAGTCCTATGAGTTGGGCTTGCATTTTTCGAGATTGCGCATCACACGACAACATTCGCTTGACTTGCTGTGCACTGGCCGTAAATGAGTGAGCAATGCTGCGCCCTACCAGTCACCATGCGCATAACGTCGCCAGGGAACAAGCCGTATGCATACGTTCACATGCAGCATCTCGCAGACCCGTGGGAGACGTGTTCCTGGAAAGCCAACACCCATTCCACAGCTACACCCTCTTTCTACACATGCCTTCATTTCACGAATGAACAACGCCAACGATTCGAGACGACCAAGGTGATGACATCCCTACAAGCGACGGCGCACAGTGCTCGAATATGCATGGCTCGTTGCTTCTTCCTGAATCGATCGTTCTGGCGCAAGGGCAAGACATTCGACGATGGAGTTTGGCCAAGTTCAGGATCGTGTTCAGTTTGACCAAGTTTGGTCCACATTCCCCATGCGGAAGAACGACGGCAGGAACAAAGGGAAGGAATAAATATCAGAGTTACGGGAGCAAGCAACGGGGCATTTGGAGAATCGCCGACGTCGTATTAGCAACTTTGGCTGGTGGAGTACATGGAGCACGTAGGCTTGACGCGGCGAAAGGTGAGGAGGACGGGCTTGGGGCCATGTTTAAGCTGCGCGAGGGCGGACGCGTGTCCGATCACGCGAATGTTTTGGTGATTTACACACACCAATTGATCGCCCTGGAGGATATGGCGGCGGGGATGGTGGCGCTGGCGGTGCACCGCGCCATCGTTCTTGACATCGCTCACTTCGAGATAAAACCTGTACGCAGGCTGCCGCAGGATAAGCCCGAGCGACGAGTCTTCATCAGTGTACAGGAGGTGATGCAGTGTGTCGTCTTGCTTGGGGTTCCACGACCACCGCTCCATTTCCTTGAACCCACACGCAGACTCGACGTCGCTCAACCGACCACCGTTGGCCAACACGTCGGCGTTGTTGCGGGCGTTTGTCCCTGCGCGCTGAAATCGTAGGAGTGCCGTCGCGCCGTTCCCACCACCTTGTAACTTGGATTCCCAAGACGATTGCTTCTGGCGGAGGGGTGCGTCATGGATGTGGGTAAGCCAGTCGCCAACACAAACGCTGGTGCGGCCCGGGATTGTACGTCCGATTTGAGGATGCACACGGATCACGACTGGCATTTGGTTGATATTGTCCCAATTGAAGTCAAGACCCAGCGACGGATGCGCCTTTCGACTCCATAACAGCTCGTACTCGTCGCTTTGAAGAGTCACAGTGGGCATGGTAGGCGACGGCCGCTCTCGTTTGAGCTGCAACACCACAGGCTTGGGTGCTTGGGCCATGTATCGCATCACGGAAGCATATGTCGACTTCGCATTCAACAGGAGGGGGAGGTTGTTGACACCCACGAGCCGATCCCCCACGGACACGGCAAAAATGTCAATGCATGTGCTCAACGTCACGTGCAGGCGCTGTACGACGATTCGCCCACCGTCCACAGTGAAGTGAATTCCCAGCATGCCACATTCCCACTCAATGTCGTACGTGAACGAGTCATCTCCATCCAAGGAGGAACTGCTCGTGGAACTGGTGTCCCGTGCGTCATCCCAATTCTGCGTCGGCGACGTTGTCGAGATAGACGTGGATTTGACGTGCAGGACATTCTTCGGAAGCGGAGCACGTGGTCCTTTAAAGTCTCGAAGGTAGTCGCTGGAGCGGGTGGACGACAGCGCTGCCGCCGATGCCTTCAAATCATTCGCATGACGCATCAGAGCCCACCGGAGCCGACATCGACGCAACCAAGCTTTCAAGACCAGACGCGCGGCGGCGACGCGGTTGATGAGCGCCAAGTGTTGGGCCTCTTTATCACGCACGCGTCGTTGGCGTTCTTCAAGCCGGTGCTTTTCAAGTTGGCAGTTTCGGTGCGCCTTCCATGCCCATGCAATCACGCGCTGGGCATGCGCAACTTGCATCGTTCGCACAAGTCGGCGGCGAAGGACTGTTGTGTGGATGGTTCGGCAGATAAGGCGTCTGGCAGACTCGATGTGGAGGAGACGGATGGCTCGGCGACGGCGAGCTACGGCACAGGCAAAGCGTTGAAGGGTTCGAACTGCAACGCGCACGCGGAGGTCACGGGCTTGGTTAAGATGGGTCAACAGCGCATGATCAAAGTACACTTTGGAGACCCCTACAACGGGATTTTCAACTCCCCAGCACCGCAGCATCTGCTTTACGTCCATTGCGCCATAGCCAGGAAAGAGACAACGGAAACGCTCTAAGAAGAGAGCATGGGACATGCGAACAGGATGGCGAAGACGAGTCAGCTCGGTGACTTCGAGCAGACCACTGCATCGCAATTGTTCCAAGAACCGGTCGTCGTCGACAACATGCGGCTGGCCAAAATCATTGGGCTTGATGCACCGGATAAAGTGCATTGCCGACGCTTCCAAGTCCCCCAGAAGGGTCTTGAGCTGTCCTTGAAACTTTTGCACGCACGACATACTCGACTGACCTCGTTCTTTGGCAGAGTGGCGTCGAATGAGCGTCGTCTGTCGTCGCGACATGTCGAGAGTTGTGTGCAACAGGTCGTGGGACGATAAAGTCAAAAACGCGAGTGCCTCGGCGTGGACGTTATCTTTGTTCTTGTCGCAAAAGCCGTCCGTGGCGTACGTCACAGCGCCTGCGTAATGACACACTGTAAACTGCCCCTTGCCCAACTGAGAGCTCGTCGCGGTGAACGCTGGGGACGACGCGAGTTTGCCGTGCATGGTGGCGACCAATTGTTTGTCGTTGCCGCGGGGAATAATGCACTGCTCATCCAAGAGGCTGAATAGTCCATGGGGGCGCGATTCATAGAGAGACACGCACGCATCGTTGTTGGGGTACTCGATCAATGACCACGGAATGCCTTCTGCGACATACTCGAGTTGTTCGAGCTCAAACACGGCGCGGCAAAAGAGTTGTTGAAGTTTTTCGTTGGCATAGTTGATGCAGAGCTGTTCGAGCGAGTTCCTGACAAAGCTCTCAAAGCCAAAAATGTCCACGATGCCAATCGACGCCGTCGGTGAAGACGTTGGGCTTTTCGTCGTCGCGCCGTTGATCCGGCCGACGAGCCATTCAAACACCCGCACGTACATGGTTTTGGCAACGACGTCGCGAGATTGAGCAGCGGCTGTAGGCGACAAACCCACGGTCACGACTTCCCCGCCAGCCTTGATTCGTCGTGTGGTCAAGGCTTCCTCCACGTTGTCCAGGGAAATACCAAGTAAGGACGAGCACAATTGCGCGGTGTCGTCGTCGGTGCTCAATCGAGATGTCCCTCCGTGATGAGGGTTGAATTTCAAGTTGCCAAGGTGCAACACAGCGGCCACCACTTGCAAGACTGACGCGATGTTGTAGATCGACAAGCCCATCGTGGCCATGGCGTGACGCGTCATCTCAAACTGAGTAGCGTCATCGACCCCGTCGCGGCGACACTGGTGATTGCTGCCACCGAGGTACGCAAAGGGGCGGTCCAGCTGAAGCGACTTGGCTACGGACGACGAACACAGTTCGTAAAAGATGTGGTAGTTCCGCTCGCCGAAGGTATGCGAGATTAACCGCACGCGCTCCAGCAAGTACGCAGATATTGATGCGCCGACCAACTCGCCCGATATTGCTTCAAATTCAATTCGTATGAACTTGCCAAACCGACTGCTGTTGCTGTTCCGTGTGGTTGACGCGTTTCCAAACGCTTCTAGAATTGGCGTCGATTCCAAGATGCGGTCACGCACGGCGTTGTCATCATGAGGTTGAGTCGACGACACCGACGCCAAGTACGTCATAATGAGCTTTGTGGTTTCTGTCTTGCCAGCACCGCTTTCGCCGCTGACCAAGATGCTTTGATTCTGCCGTGTCGAGAGCATGTCGTGGTACGCTCGGTCGGCAACAGCGAACACGTGGGGCGGCAAGTTGCTGTCCCCGTCATGACGCGGTGATCGCCCAGCTTGTATGTATCGTCTCTTGGTTGCTTCATCGTAGAGCGGCAACTGCTGGAACGGATTCACGGCAACCAGGATCGTTCCTGTTCGGGTGTAGATCACGCCGTTTCGGTATCGTGCTCGAAGCGCGTTGAGGATAGCTGGTTCATGCAAGTACACCAAGGATGTGAGGTCATCGACGCCGTCACGGTGTTGGTCAGCGGGGTTGCACGGGTGGAGCCTGTCCTTTCTCGACGTCGCGTCGACATCCACAACGCCAGGGTTGTCCACGAGGCAGCACCGAATCGTTCCATGGAGCGAGATAGTCTTTATCACGGCAGCATTCCATCGTGCCGCATGCATCACCCACACGAGCGCTCCTTCCTCCATCATCTCGTGCGGCATCCGCCAAGCATCCAGTGCGTGTAACGCGCGATGTTCAGTTTCTGTGTATTGCCGTCAATGACCGCGTGAAAACCTCTAACAATGGATATTCATTTATCCACGCGCTTGATAGAACCTGTGAGAAAGAGTTTTCCTCCTATCAGAGGATAGGAATTTTGAAGATGCGACTCAAATTCCGACGCGCCAGTTGGAATTAGGCAGAAAATGCCTTAAATACACCGAATGAAGTCGATTCAGGGAATGGATCTGTGAAATTAAGGTGGCGATTACTACATTCTGCCACCCACACGGTTTCGAGATCATTCACCACATCTGGACGATCTCGTCTCGTCGTTGAGTGGATCGCCCTGCCAGCACAACCGACCATGTCTCGGGGATGGCTTCAGGTTCTCCCAAGTGGAGAACATACTCACTCCATGCGACGGTGAGTGACACACTGGCCAAGTGCCAAGGACCCAGCTTGATGCGCGAGGAGGTACGACACGAGCACGTCACGACATGCCAACGCACGTTGACGTCGATCCACGTGATCGGTTGACGTTGCGTTGCCTTCAGCGACTTCCCGAAGCACGAGGTCCAGGTTTTGGAACTGAAGGCTGTGCGCGTCGACGGCGAAAGCTCGTGCAATGGCCTTTGCCGCTGCCTCGGGCTTGTTTGCGATGTGCAGCACCGCCCCCGTGCAAAACCTGGAGTCACAGTCAACCAGGTGTTCTCGAAAAGAAGCATTCTATACCCCGCAAAGGCATACTCGGGGCTGTGGACGTTGGAGAGCCTGCGAAAGTACGCTGCCCAAAGCGCCATGGCATCAGTGGTGTTGCCGTCGAGATAATACAGCAACCCCATGAGTGGAGCAAGACTGTCGACGTCCTCCTTACAGGTCAGGGGTCGGCACAGATCGGTCGCATGCTGCACGACGACTGCTGCTGTCAGCTTGTATCGGGCAACAACTCGTTGCGACGACGACGTTGGGAGTGGATGGGAACGCTGGGTGAGGATGCACTGCTCGACTGCGGCAGAGTACTCTACGATCTGGAGGGCCATCGCTTGGTTGCGGGTCGCGAACACCACACAGATCGCTACGGTCAGACGTAATGGCCTTTCACATCGTTGGTAAGAGTAGGTGTACCATAGCTCAACAGTCCTATCTGAAGAAACACCGCTACATCTGGGTGCACGCCACTCTTTCGGCCCCGCTCAAACATCCAACGGCGCAGCACAACCTTAAAGATGGCGGCGGCCGCGGCATAGTCTTGGCAGACGTACACGAGGAACTCGGCGTATTGGATGGCGACCTTGACATCCCTGCCGGCAACACCATCGACATCGGCAATGCGTTTGAGGAATTCGTAGGCCTATTTGGAGAGCGTTCAGCACAACGACCGATGTATCGCCGGACCTGGCTCAGCACTTTTCGGGTTCGACCGATGTCGCGCTGTTTGAGCAAGTAGAAATCGCCCATGGCGAAATACACATCGAGGCGGTGCACTGGCGCTACCGCGTGAAGCAGCGCATGCTGGTACAGTTCGTCCGCGGCATCGTATTGCATGCGCCGCTCTTCCATGAACACAGCAAAGTTGAGCACGTTGGGGACGTATGTGTTGTTTTGGTCATACCCTCGACGAAACCACATCTCTGCCTGGGGATTCGAAGTGTGAGGTCCTCGGTGTTTGCATTGACGGCGGCATTACTTCATCAAAGTCTTGGCGTTTCTCGGACAGGAGAGCCAAGTGATGCGTGATCCAGGCAGACTCGTTCATGGCCACAGCCTTCAAAAGCATCTCGCGAGACAGGGCCAGTTCATCAAACGCATCGTCGAGCACTTGCGCGAACGATCCCAAAATGTGGGCAACGCTGGGTCCTGCTTCCATGCGTGGAATGACGACGTCGATTGCGAACGCCATGTGAACGCGGGCAAGCCACTTTTCCTGAACAATGATGCTGCGTGCCGATCAGGTTGGTGCCGTGTCCACAGAAAAGTGCCTACCGTGTCCACAAGTCCGATTCCACGAGCGATCGCAAGTCGTGTTGACGTAGCTCGTGGTGCTTTCGCCGCGACTCGACGAGGTGCATGTACCGCTTGGCTCCAACCTGGTCATGCAGCGCGCGAGTCGCCGACCCGACAAGGCAGCGTCGCGATGCCAGACACAGCCGCGACCACAACTTCATGTCGCTTGCCACATGACACCATGTAGCACACACGCACTCGGCCATCCCGAGCGCATGGCTATCCAGAAACGACAGGACTTGTCCGACGAGTGGTTCATTGCCCCAGACGCCACGTGCTGCTGCCATGTTTTGAAGAGGTGCCGTGGTTTTTGACCCGATTTGATTTGTTTAAAATAACGTGACATCGCAAAAGCGACCACAAGTCTCTGCACGAACGACGCCGTGGTGGCCAGACCATGGCGTACTTTGCCCGTCGTCCTGCGAACGTTGGCTTTTTGACGGCATCGCGGTGCCCATCTTGTCGGCAGCGAGTCGGCAGCGCTGCGACTCGAGTTGTCCTCGGGCGTGTGTGCAGTGGGCAGGCCATCATCTCTGGTTTCCACTCTCGATTTGTCGCGCCGTGACGGTCCAACGAGCCATGCCATCGTAGCGGCGCTGTTTTGCACTACCGACGCACGAAATGGAGTCCATCACAGGAAGCGTCAGGATCAGGCAGGTCCAATCTCGTCCCGTTGGGCACATAACGCACAGCATGAGATACCCACACGAAAACGCACGAACGTGTCAGATTAAGCTGCGGTCTCATCTAAGGCCGGTCGTCGGCAGTTTGGGTCGCTTTCGCTTTTGAAAGGTCAGAATCACGGGCTTGGGCCCGTCTCGAAGCTGTTGGAGCAACTGCGAGTACGGCACTTCCCGAACGCTTTGGTGGTTGACCTTGACGAGCGAATCGCCTCGCGACACTTTGACATCGCCCATGGCCAGGCGCTTCTTCATCACGTTCATGGCCGTCCCAGGCTGGTCGACGTTGACATGAACGACTTTGGGGTACAACGTCGTCGTCTTGGACAGGGACAGACCGAGCTGCCCACCGTCCCACACGACGTGGTAAAGGAAGGAACCGTCCAGCAACGTGAAGGCCGGCGTGGCGTACGTGTCGACCACGGATTCAAAGGTAAGGACGAGTGGTCGCGCGGCGTCCTTGAGCAAGGCGAGGGCCATGCTAAACTCCATGCGGCGGATGTCGACGCCGTTGAGCGCGATCAAGATATCGCCTTCATGGAGGTTGATCATGCCAGGGTTGTCAAAGTGGTTGATTTGACCGACTTGTGGGACTCGCAGCGTCGGGTGCATTCGGAGAGACACGCCGAGCGAGGGTTCCGCGAGCCACAGCACCTCGACGGCCTTGGCATTCGTCGTCAGCGACGACACCCCCGCCTGGACCGCCACGGGACTCTTTGGTTTCTCGAACCGAAACGTTGTGTAGTACGTCGCGGGCGGAAGGAAGTGCAGCGCTCCGTGGGGGCTCTGCACCTCCAACGTCGACGAAAGGAGCGGAGGCTGGTTGTTCATGGCGACCAGAACATCCCCCGGACTTATCATCGCAATGTCCACGCAATGACTGAGGGTTGGATGCAACTTGTGCGCGACGTATAGCCCGTCGCGACGTTCAAAGCATACGCCTAGCTGTCCGCCTTGCAAGACAGCGACTTCGTACGTGAGTGCTGCCATCCCGGACTGGGACGTGCCGCGATGGCGTCCCCACCCGCCGTAGTTGCTGTCGGCGGCAATGTCTGCGTGTCGGTCGCCCATGACAATGCTGTCGTCGTCGTCTGAATCGTCGTCGCTGAATTCATCGAGTCGAATCGTGCGGCCACCAGTGCCCGATCGACCGTTGGTCGACGAATTGGCGTAGTCTTGTTGCTGCTCAAACTGCTGCGTGAGTTCAAACTGCTTGGAATACTCGAGGACGCTCGTGAGCTCCGACACGACGGGCAGCATCGCCTGATGGACGCGGCGGTGGTTGGCGATTCGCTTGGCGATGTGGATCCGCAGCACTGTTTGAATACGGACGGCCGCGCGGTGTCGCCGGAGATGTCGCACCCGAACCCGCGCGAGATGGCCACGCACGACTTTTTGCACGACGAGCATCGAGTGGCGCAGCTGGAGGAACGCACGGCGAATGCGCAGCATGCGGAAGGTCGACTGGATGGTCAGGATTGCTTGGCGACATCGACGGTAGTGCACACGAGCGAGCCAGCCTCGAATCATGCGCTGCATGTCGAGCACGCTGTCGCCAAACAAGGATTCCCGGACTGCGTTGAGTTGTTCGTACACGGACAGGACCATAAACACCTTGGTCAGGCCAACCTGAAACGACGCGCGGCCTTCTTCCTGGACGAGGACGACCGGTGGCTCCGATGGCGGTTGCATGAACGATCCCGCTAGAATCGCCGCAATGATTTCCTGGGCCGTCGAGCGCAAACTTGGCGGCGACGGATCGTCCGATGACGACGGCGGCAACCGAACGCCCGGACACAGACACAAGTACGAGTGGACAAACGCAGCATGGGAGAATCGCAGCGGGTACCCAGTCCGGGAAATTTTGGCCGCTTCGAGAACGCCCGAGCACCGCAGCTGCTCGGTGACCCGCACTTCGTCAAACCGGTTGGCGCTCATCGCGTCGTTGGGTTTGACACACCGAATAAAGTGCGGCTCCGTCGTATGCAGCAACGCGAGGAGGCTGGCGAGCTGCGACTTGAACTTGTGGACGACCGTGGATGGCTGCTTGGATGACGACGGTGTGATGGATGCGAGCAGGCGCGCCTGGTCAAACACGGCCTTGTAGAGCGGGACAGTCGACGTCGCCATGAATCCCAGTGCGTCAGCATGGGCATGGTCTTTGTTTTTGTCGCAGAACCCGTCGCCGACGTACGTGACAGGGCCCGCGTAATGCACGATTTGAAAGTGGAGGATCTTTTTTTGCAGCGGCGACACGGTGAAGTGGGTGTGGTCTTGAAACAACGAGTAGAAGCTCTGAATCAAGTGCGAGTCGTTGCCGGTCGGGAGCCGCGATTCTTCGTCCAGGAGGGGCAGCAGTCCCTTGGGCCGCGACTCGAACAGCGCCACGCACAGATCGTTGTTCGGGTACGTGACGAAGGACCACGGAATGGCTTCTTTCACATACTCTTCCTGCTCTTTCTCAAACACGAACGACGCAAACAGTTGCTGCAGTTTCTCGTTGGCGTAATTGATGCACAATTGCTCGAGCGAGTTGGTCGCAAAGATCTCAAACCCAAAAATGTCGACGATCCCAATGAACCGGTCCGTCGCCGCGTCCCGCGGCGCGTACTCGATCGATTTGTTGATGCGGGCCACGAGCCAGTCAAACAACTCGGCGTACAATGTCTTGGCAATCACGTCGCGGGTCACAACGGCTTTGTCTGGACCAAGGAGGACCGTGACTTGGTCTCCGCCCGCCTGGATCGCTTTCGACGTCAAGCTGCGTTCCAGCGTTGGTTCGTCGACTCCCAACAGCCGACTGGCCATCGCGAGGGCGGACGCCGAAGTGGCGCGCACCGCACTGCCACCGCTGTCGCCGGCGGCCGCGTCGAATTCGATGTTGCCGAGATGCAAGATCGAAGCGACGAGCTGCAGCACATTCTTTTGTTCGTCTCGGTCGATCCCAAGGGTTGTCATGGCGTGAATCGTGTCGCGGTAACTCATCGCATCGTCGACGCCGTCTTGGCGAAGGATGCAGCCAGATTGGTTCAGGTACCGAAACGTTTCGGCAGAAGCAAGACTGAATTCGGCTGCTTCTTCGGGAGATGCTCCTGCCAGCAGCTCATAGAATATGTGGTAGTTCCGCTCGCCAGGACCCTGGGACACCAGGCGCACGCGTTCGAGAAGGTAGGTCAGGATCGACGCCCCCAAGAGGGATCCATTCGGCTCGAAGCCCAGTCGAATGAACTTTCCGAATCGACTGCTGTTGTTGTTTCGCATCGTTTTGGCGTTCCCAAACGCTTCGAGGATTGGATTTGACTCGAGCACTCGATTGCGAATATGTTCCTTGGCGTAGCCTTCGTGAGCCGTCGCCATGGACACCGACCCGAGGTACTGCATGATGATTTTGGCCGTTTCGGTCTTCCCAGCACCACTTTCACCACTCACGAGAATGCTCTGGTTCGACGACACCATGGGAGGTGCTTCAGGCTCTGCCGCGTGCAAGACTGCCGACGTGTTCGGGGTCGCCGGGCGAATCCACATGTCTCGGTTCATATCACGGAATGCCGTGTCGGCAACCGCATAGGCGTGCGGCGGCAGCTTGGGCACGTTCTTCTCACCCATCATGACGAGGTTTCCATGTTCGATGTATGTGTCCTTGACTGCGTCCGTGTAGAGGTGGTCGAGGGGACGGAACGGGTTGATAGCGAGCAAGATTGCACCCGTGCTGGTGTAAATGAAGTTCTGATTGAACCGTGCTTGCAGGGCCTTTAGAATCGTGACCTCATCCAGCGTCACCAGGAGCGTGAGGTCCTCCACGGTCGTCGACGTCGGCTTTGGCGGCATCCTCCTTGGTACTGACGAGGAACCGAATTGCCACCCACGGACACTCCCATCTGTTGTAAAAAAATGTTTTGTCAACATATAAAGTTTCAATATTTATTGTCCTTTTTTTGTAGGAGTTGTTGTCTCCGATGTGATTGGGTGATGACCAATTCCTTTACTTTGATTGGTGAATCAACGTGTTGTCGGGTTGTAGTGGGGCTGTTGCGGCGATGTTATGGGCGGCGCTCGCCTAGATTTCGGGGTCAAGTCGCGCCGTGGAAATGGTTGCATGCGTCTTGTACATTTTGAAGTCGATCTGCGAGATAAAGAGCGCTTCCGGAAGCGGCGATTCACCCGACAATCGTTGCCATCACTTCCTCTGACTGATTGAACCTGTAGTCCATGTTGCAACTTCCATCCGCTTTCACGGGCACCATGTGCAGGCGCCAGGGGTGACCAAGACGCGCGGATGAGGCACATTGCGCATGAAGATGTTTGGTTCCGCATGGAGCATGCAAGAGAACTCAGCGACATGACCATGCCTTGTTCGCTAACTGGGAGCATTTGTCTGTGCGATACCATGTCAAACATTTGAATGTATTTGATTGGCCATCGATTGGTGTATGTGGCGTGTGATTGGTTCAATTCGTCGTCGTTAGATCGTGCCAGATATGTGTTCGGCTGCGTCGTGGTCGGGTCGACGATGACCGCGTTCGAGGGGGGTTCTCCTGTCAGGAAGGATCTGCTTGTTACGCCGAGCGCCACAGATAGCATTGCGACGGCATGTGCGAACCCGACGAGCGGTGCATCGTCCAGTCGTCCAAAATGCGAATTCGTCACATAATTGATTCCGCGCCCCGGAGTGCGGACGTCGACCCGGCAAGTGCTGAATTTCCGTGCAAGCTTGCCGCGGTTGGTAGTGTGTGTACTGTGCCTTGAGAGCCCGCATCTCGACCACGTACGTGTGTCAACAGGGTATCGCTGTTGGCATGCACAGCACTCGTTTATAAACTAACGTATCCGAGGACTTGCCCCATTTATTTAAATACGCGGACCTGTATTGTTCCAATGCTGTATTTTTTTTCGGTTTGGCGCCCCGACAATGGGTCGCCGGACTGCTCCCCTTCCATTACACAATTGCGGGCGCAGAGGTGAAGCACGGCCGCAGCAGTCGACCATGTCGTGTGCCATCGAGAACGTGAACGACTTGACGGCGCTCGTGCATCTGGACGAAGAGTCCATCCAGAAGACCCTGGAGCTGCGGTTCCAGGAAAATCAGATCTATACGACAACCGGGTCGATCCTCGTCGCGCTCAACCCGTTCGAGAGCCTGCCGCTGTACTCCCCGACGACGAAGTGCTCGTATATTGCACATGGAAGTCGCGTGGCGGCAGGTGAGAAGCTGGACAAAATGCCCCCGCATGTGTACTCGATCGCAGACAAATCCTACCGTGACATGCGCCTGTCGAGCAGTCCGACGGCCGATCAGTCCATCCCGCCCAACCAAAGCATCCTCGTGAGTGGCGAGTCTGGTGCCGGCAAGACAGAAACGACCAAGATCGTGATGGAATATTTGGCGTCTGTGTCGGCCGAAGCCACACACGACACGTCCGTGGACCACAACCTCGTCCGCAGCCGCGTGTTAGAATCGAATCCGATCCTGGAAGCGTTTGGGAATGCGCGAACGAACCGCAACAACAACAGCAGTCGGTTCGGCAAGTTCATTCGGCTCGGCTTCAACTCGTCCGGTGTGTTGCTCGGCGCGTCCATCTCGACATACCTATTGGAACGCGTACGGCTCGTGACCCAAGCCAAGGGCGAGCGCAACTACCACATCTTTTACGAACTCATCCGGGGAGGTCCCAAGGACCTCGTTGCAGACTTGGGACTGACCGACTTGGCAGATTTCAAGTACTTGAACCAGAGCGAGTGTTTTGACCGGCAGGACGGCGTCGACGACGCATCCCAGTTTGTCAAGACAACCCACGCCATGACGACTATCGGCATGAGCGAGGAAGAGCAAGCGGCGGTCATGCAACTTGTGGCGGCCGTGCTCCACTTGGGCAACCTCAAATTTGAGGCTGTCCCTGGCCACGAAAGCAACGCATCGCGCCTGGTCGAATCGTCGACAGTGAACCACTTGTGCACTTTGCTCGGCGTGTCAAGGGACAGTCTCGAGAAGAATCTGTGCACGAAAGCCATCAAGACGGGCCGGGAGATGCTCATGACGTCGCTGGACGTCAAGAAGGCCGAGGATTGCAAGGAAGTCTTGGCCAAAACCATCTACGGCCGTCTCTTCGACTGGCTCGTGGATCGGATCAACGACTGCATGAACTACGAGGACACGAGCGTCGCCGAGGTCGACTCGACGCTGCGGTTCATCGGGATCGTCGACATTTTTGGCTTTGAAATCTTCCCTGTCAATTCCCTCGAGCAGCTCTGCATCAACTTTGCCAACGAAAAGCTCCAGCAGCTCTTCACCAAGTACGTGTTTGAGATGGAACAGGAAGAGTACAAGGCGCAGGAGATTCCGTGGACCGACATAGATTTCCCCAACAACCAGCTCGTGGTAAACTTGTTCGAGTCACGCAATGGCCTGTTCAAGCTCCTGGACCAGCAGTGCATCTTGTCCACTGGGACGGACGCCGCGCTCGTTCGGTCCTACTACAACGCGTTTGCCATCCACCCGAGCTTTGCCGCGTCGAAGCTCCAGCAGGGGAAGCAGCTCTTCACGGTCCTGCACTACGCCGCCCCCGTCGTGTACACGATCGACGGCTTCTGCGACAAGAACAAGGACCACATCCACGACGAAGCCATCGAGCTCCTGTCTGGCTCGGCCGACACCTTTGTCAAGGCCATGTTCCAAGACTACTTTTTACTCCTCGCGGTCGAAACCCCCGCCGTCGCGGTCGACCCGAACCGGCCGCGCCGATCGTCTGGCATCATGAGCTCGTCCGTCGTCATGAAATTCCAGCGACAAATGGGCAACATGCTCGAGGTCCTCCAAGCCACGTCTCTCCACTTCATTCGGTGCATCAAACCAAACGACGCACTCAAACCTCTCGAGTACGACCACGCCCGCGTCCTCGAGCAACTCCGGTGCAGCGGCGTCGTTCAGGCGGCGCAGATCTCCCGAACGGGGTACCCGATTCGATTCCCCCATGCCACGTTTCTGTGGCAATATCGATTGCTTTGTCCGATGCGGTTGCCGCTCACGATGATGGTGCCGTACTTGGTGAAGACGTTCAAATTGGTCGACCCGGCGGACTCGCGGCCTCCGATCCAAGTCGGGTTGTCCAAAGTATTCCTTGTTTTCTCGGCTTACGACACCCTAAACCGCGAGTCCCAGCGCCGACTGTCCAAGTCGGTTGTCGTGATTCAAAAGTCCATGCGCGGCGCCATGGTCCGCCGATGGGTCCAGCGCGAAAAGAAGCGGATTGTCGTCGTGCAATCGCTTGTCCGTCGGTTCTTGGCCAAGAACCTTCTCTTGCGCCTCCGAGAAACCGAGCGCCGCCGCCGGGAACAAGCCGAGCGCGAGGCGCGTGAACGGGCTCGTCAGGAGGAGCTGCTTCGCCAGAAGAAACTTGCCGAAGAAGCTGAAGCCGAACGCCTTCGTCAGCAAAAACTCGCCCAGGCAGCCGAGGCCGAGCGTATTCGCCAGGAAGCGGCGGCTGCAGCGGCCACACTGAAGCAGGCCGAGGACGACGCGAACGCAGCCACTGTCGCCGCCGCGTTGAAGACAGCGTCGTTGGAAACCAAGGCCGCCGTCGAACCGCACGCGGTGGCCCCGCCGCCGGTGCCTGTGATCAAGCCAACCCCGTTTTTGAACCCGCAAATTTCGTTTGAGGAGTTTGACGACGAGCAATATGAAGTCACGTGGGAAGAAGGCATGTTGGGGTTGTACTTTGGCAAGGACGACGCGACAGGACTGCCGATTGTGCGCCGCATCCACTTGCAGTTGAGCCAGTGCCGCGACATCCGCAACGTCCGCGTGAACGACCTGCTTCTGCAGATCGGCAACAAGGAGCTGGTCGCGCATGAGTCGCTCAAGCAAACGCTCGAGTACCTCGGTTCGATTCCCAAGCCCGTCGTGATGGTGTTTCAGCGCCACGGCCACGAAACCGCGCACGACTTGGCCGACAACGAGTTTGAAGTGCTGTGGGGCAAGAACGAGCCGCTCAAAGTGAGTTTCCGCATGTCGATGGAGTACCACATGCCGTATGTAAGCAACGTGCTCAACCAGTTGTACGTTCCGTCGGCGCAAGTGCGCAGCGGCGACCTCCTCACGCACATCAACGACAAAGCGACGTTGAAAAAGTCCCAAGTCGAAGTGAATCGCATGCTCACGCAGGAGCCTAAACCGTGCGTGCTTCGGTTCCGCCGCCTCGAACCCGGTTTGGAACCCACGCCCCACTCGAAACGCAACAGCTATGCCAGTGGCACCACTCTCCGCGATTCCACCATGAGCTTTGCCGGCAACAACATGAGTTTCGCGGGCAGCTTGAGCTCGCGCGGTAACGACGTGTCTGTCATGGGTGTGCCGGCGTCGTCTGGTCTGAACATGGTCGACCCCAACGCCACGCAGTACTCCATCACGTGGCAGGACGAGGACGGTCCGCTCGGTCTTGTCATCGCCCCACGTCTGGAAAACTACATTGAGGTGGTCCAAGTCAAGGACGAGGGCGCCGCGTACGCGGCTCGTCAGCGCCATCGCGTGTCCAAGGGCGACTTGATGCTGTTTGTCAACCAAGAAGACATTCGGGACCTCGGGTTTCAACGAGCGATGCATGTTCTCAAAACAGCGCCCAAGCCGATCGTGATCACGTTCCAAAAGGCGTTGTCGTTGTCCCCGGCGGTGGACCCAGGGAATGGGTACAGCATCCACCGAGCTAGCATGTCCAAGTAGGCGCGCCATGTAACTTATATCGTGTCTGTATTGTGTGGCCATCTTGCATTGGTTCGATATCGCAACGCACGCCATGTATCATCTCCTTTGCGAACCCACCGGCAACGAGACACGCCCGTCGAGTACACGACATGCTGCTGTGTGGGCCGTTGGAGCACCTCAACCAAGCGTCGTATCAATGGACACACTTGCCAGAGTGAACTGGTCGACACGGACCATGGCGTTGCTTCTCCTTGTCTGCTAGAACCTGCTCCCGTTGCTCTGCCGCGATGGTCCGAGGGTTTGGTACCACAGGCATCCATTTGTCCGTAGAGGCGTATGGCATCCGCCACCGACGACGACTTCTCATGCGAATAACGAACCCACCGAGCACCACATGGGCACCCTTGACGAACAACAGTCGCGCGTCCTCGAACTGCGGTGCGCTTGGATTTACTCACGGGACCCACCGCGCGACGTTTTGCTGTAACTCCCGTAACCGCTGTCGCCATTCCTATCCGGATAACCTTGGTTTGTAAGACATGTGGGTCCCCCCACAGTAACACTTCGAGCGCCGTGTCACACTTCCCTCTGCCGTCAGCTCGGAAGGTCGCGATGCAAGTCGGCGCGCGTGTGTGGGTGCTCCTCGATGGCGTGTGGGTTGAAGGCCACGTCCTTCGTGTGTCGAAAGCATCGATTCAATGCACAGTCGATTCGAACGACATGGCGATCATTGTTGACGCGGACCCGTCGACGGTATTTGCTTGCCATCCCGACGATGGCGGGGCGTGTGCGGCCATCGACGACCTTGCGTCGTTGGTACACTTGCACGAGCCTGCCATTCTTCATGCACTCTCTGTGCGATATGCCCGTAATCTTGTGTACACTCGCACGGGCTCGATTCTCGTCGCGATGAATCCGTGCCAGCCCCTTGCGCACCTCTACACCCCGGCCGTCCAAGCCAGCTATGCTGCAAACTCTTCATTGCCGTCACCGCCACCACACGTGTACGAAGTGGCTGAACGAGCGTATCGAGCCATGCGACAGCACGTAGAGCCCCACAACATTCTCGTCAGCGGTGAATCTGGTGCTGGCAAGACGGAAACCACCAAGATCCTCCTCACGTACCTCGCATCGGTGTCGACCCCACCAAGTGATGGAGGGTTGGGTGTTCGAAGCAACGATGACAACGCCGTCATTCGGCAACGTGTACTCGAGTCGAACCCGATCCTCGAAGCGTTTGGCAATGCCAAGACCACGCGAAACAACAACAGCAGTCGGTTTGGCAAGTTCATTCGACTCGGTTTCAGTCCGTTGTCTGGTGAATTGACCGGCGCGTCCATCTCGACCTACCTCCTCGAGCGCGTCCGGCTTATCTCGCAGGCCAAAGGCGAGCGAAACTACCATATCTTTTACGAACTCGTCCGAGGCGCGTCCGCCACCCACCGCGCCATGTTTTACTTGACCGACGCATCTGTCCACTCGTTTCACTACCTGCATCAAAGCGGATGCGACTCGCGAACGGATGGCGTCGACGACGCCGCGCAGTACAAGCGAACGCTGCACGCCATGACAACGATTGGGTTGACGCCGCAAGAACAGACAAATGTGCTGCAGCTCGTGGCGTCCATCTTGCACTTAGGCAACGTCAAGTTTGTGAAAAAGGGCCAAGACGGCTCCCGTGTCGCCGACGGGTGTCCGTCTGCCGCGATTGTGTGCAAGTTGCTTGGCATTGGCAGTGGCGACTTTGAAGGTGCCTTGTGCACGCGTGAAATCATCGCTGGATTCGAGCCGGTCGTGACCATGGTGTGCGTCGAGCGCGCTGTGCATGCCCGAGACACCCTCGCCAAAGCAATCTACACCCGCGTGTTTGAGTACTTGGTCACGCGCATCAACTCGTCCGTGGCCCCGGCTCGTGACGCCGCCGACGCCTCGACCGACTTGTCCAAAACCGCGTCAGCCATCGGGATTGTCGACATCTTTGGGTTTGAAAGCTTCGACACGAACTCCCTCGAGCAGCTGTGCATCAACTTTGCCAACGAGAAACTCCAGCAGCTTTTTGGTCGGTTCGTGTTTGGCATGGAACAAGCCACGTACGAAAGCGAGGGCGTGCCGTGGCCGTTTGGCGAGTGGCCCATGGCCAACGAAGGCTGCCTCGCGCTCTTTGAAGCGCGGCCGTGCGGCTTGTTTGCCCTCTTGGACGAACAGTCCCGCTTGTCCAAAGGGTCGGACCGCACACTCGCGACCAAATTGTACGACGCGTTCCGCAAGCACTCGGCGCACTTCACCGCGTCCAAGCTCGACCAGGCGCATGGAGCGTTCACGATCGTGCATTACGCCGGCCCTGTCACGTACTCGACGAGGGGTTTCTGCGACAAGAACAAAGATTCCGTGCCGCATGACGCGCTCGTGGCGCTTACGACGTCGTCCCTCGACTTTGTCGCAGATTTTTTTGACGACTGGCACCCCCACGACCTTCCCGCGTCCACAACACCGATCCACAGCACCAAGAACAACCGCAGTTTCACAGGAGCTGGATCGAATCCGTCGTCGTTCTTTCGGTCGAGTCTCGGTGGCGGTCGACCGTCGCTACAGTCGTCGACGAGCAACATCTTGTCTGCGACAGTTGTCTTGACGTTCAAGATGCAACTCAGCTCGCTCCTGGCCACCCTCGAAGCGTCGCAGTCGCATTTTATTCGATGCATCATGCCCAACGATGCCATGGCGCCTCGTACGTTTGACTCGAAGCGCGTGATCCATCAACTACGCTGCTGTGGGCTTGTCGCTGTCGCCCAGATCGCAAGAGCGGGGTTCCCCGTCCGATTACCACACGCCACATATGCCTCGACATACGCTCCTGTTCTCCACAAGTCCATGACGGTCGCATCCACCAACACGTTGCATCTTGAGACACAAGTTGGACATGCCCTGGACGCATTCGTCGTCGCCACCTGCGGACCCACGCACGTCCGTCGAGGTCGCACGATTGTATTCCTCACCCACGGCGCGTTGCAGGCCCTCGAAGCGGCGTTGACGACGTGTCGACACGCCGCCGCCACCGTTCTACAAGCTTACGCGAGATTGCACCTCGTTCGCACGTGGTTCTTGGAAGTACGCCGTGCCATAATCGTCCTTCAGTCACACGTGCGCATGTGGACGGCCCGAAACAAGTTTCGGCGACTCAGACTGGCTGTCCAGTTCATTCAGAAAGCGTGGGTTGCCCACCGAGCCAAGTGGAGCGCGCGGTCGGAGAGACAACTCGCCTGGACGCGACGCCATGCCGCAGCTCGCGTGGTACAAAGCAGCGTGCGTCGACGCCAAGCCTGCCTTCGTGCCGCTGCTCTGCGCCACGCCCTCACATCGAACCAGAATATCCACGACGACAAGCACTCTGTCGAAGAGCCGGAAACCGAAGTCCACAGCGACCACGACCAGTGTACGCATGACATCATGCTAAGCCACCGCGTGAGCTCCAGCGACGACGACGACGACAGTGTCGACGACGTGGTGCGGCTCAACTCCTACCAGATCAAACGAGATGCTTCGTACGTCGTGGAGTGGACTGGCGGCGTCCTTGGGCTGTCCTTTGACGTAAGCTTCTCGACGCCGGTTGTCCGTCGTGTTCACGCCAGCCTCAGCGACGTCCCAGGCCTCGGCAACGTCCACAAAGGCGACCGCCTCCTCTCCATCAACGACTACAATATCCGCCCCATGGACAACTTGACGTCGCTGCTCCTGGACATGACGCCTCCCGTGAAATTGCTCCTGGCGCCATGGACTGGCCCCGTGCCAATCTTCTCCAACGACATGGTGACCATTGGCCTCGCCCAACTCGTTCGCCAGAGATCGTCGTCCGTCCTGCAGTCGTCCGAGTTTGAAGTGCTCGTCGAAACAGCAACGTTTGCATGGTCACCGTACAAGACCGCAAGTGCGATGGTGCCGATGGTCCATTCGTTTGAAGGCGATGCGGACGAGAATGCGGGCCTAGCCATGCTGCAACCAAGCGATGTTCTTCTACAGGTCGGAGCAGTCCTGACAGCAGACATCCCGTACGAGGAAGCGCTCCAGCGGGTTGCGGACGCACCACGACCTGTGGTACTGAGATTTCAAGTCGGGTTGCGACAGCCACGAGCAGGACCGGACCAAGTGATCATGGCGTGGAGTGAAGGGTCCCTCGGCGTCGAATGGACGTGGGACAAGATGCTTCACCGAGGCTTGGAGATTCAGCGCATTCACAGTCACGGCCTTGTCGCGCATCAGCCAGAACTTCGCGTCGGGGACGTATTGGTGCACATCAATCACTTCGACACGTCCGTCCTGGGGTTTGACGAAGCGACCAAGCTGTTGACTCAACACAATCCGTCGCCGCTGCACCTCACTTTCCAGAAATCCCCTGCATGGGTACGTCAGACCAAGACCATCATACGGCTCGCCGTAGATGCCATGACCATCCTTCACGAGGCGTGGACGACGTACGAAGTCTGGCGCGTCCTCGCCGCCGTTGCCCTCTACTGCGCCATCTACTGGACCGATGAGATCTTGTTCTTCCCCTTGCAGTTTTTTTAATTTAACTCATATGCCATGGTTTTATTATTGCACTTCGAAATTCGCTTTCGAGACGATGGAGAGGCGGGCAGATCAGAGACTGGCGCTCTTCCGACAACCCGTGAACTCTGCGTACGACATATCCCGGCCATCCACGCGCATGAGGGCACCTCTCATGCAAACTAGCGGGGCGGTCTCGTGTACAGTGCCGCAGAGGCGTCTCAGGGACCACCGCATCTTCTCCACGTCTGCCCTAGCATTGTCGGGCAACGGAGGTCACCTCCAAGCACCAGTTTCAATCTTGCCACAAATTATGCGCACCAAATTCGAGCAGCTCGGCGATAAAACGTTGCTTGTCGAGAACGGACGACGCTTCGTCGTCAAACAACGTCCCGCCGAAGACCTCGCTTTGGAAAAGGATATCTGTAGTTGAAATAACACTGACCAGAGCCGATGCTCTCTTCCTTTGCAGACAAGCTGCATCGATTGCACTTGTCCCCGAGTTACATTGCCGGTCGGCAGGAGGTGCGCAAAGTTCAAATTTGGTTCGTGATAGATGTACGTTGACCAATCAGAAGTCGAGACGTTACAGCGTGCAATTCGAAGTTCGAAGGAGATTATTTTGGGTGTAATTCCCACCGCCGCCACTACGCCATCAGGCCAGGCTGCCGACGACACACTCCGCGATAGATGGAAGTCGGGACAGAAGTGTGGGTGCTCCACGGGCTGCATTGGCGTCTTGCAGTTGTTGATGCGTATGAAGTTGATGGGGTCGTGGTCACATGTCGGCTGACAGCGCTCAAAGAAGATGACGGCGATGTCGACAGCATCACATTCACAGGCATTTCTGACGTCGCGACCCACGTCCATGTGTGCAATCCCCTTGCCCAGCGCCTTGAAGGTGTTGATGATTTGACGGCTCTCGTTCACCTGCATGAACCTGCAATCCTCCACGCCCTTCAGGTCCGATTTGCGAAACAGGACATCTACACATCAACAGGCACGATCCTCGTTGCCGTGAATCCGTTCCAGACCCTGCCACATCTCTATGACGACGCCACCGTCCAGCAATATATAAATCACGGCTATCGACAAAACGTCCGTGGCGAAAAGCTCGGACCACTGCCGCCACACGTCTTTTCTGTGGCCGACAAAGCATACCGAGACATGACGGACCGCGTCAACAATGACAATCCGAACCAAAGCATCCTTGTAAGCGGTGAATCTGGCGCCGGCAAGACGGAAACCACCAAGATCCTCATGACGTACTTGGCAGCGGTGTCGTCATCGAGTCCCGTGAGCTCGAACGACGACTCCAGCATCATTCGCCAACGCGTGCTCGAGTCGAATCCGATCCTCGAAGCGTTCGGCAATGCCAAGACGACGCGAAACAACAACAGCAGTCGGTTTGGCAAGTTCATTCGACTCGGTTTTGACGCTGCGACGGGAGGTCTCCGCGGCGCGTCCATCTCAACCTACCTCCTCGAACGCGTGCGGCTCATCTCGCAAGCCAAGGGCGAGCGCAATTATCACATCTTTTACGAGCTCCTGCGCGGCGCATCCACCGCCCATCGGGTCGCATATCACCTGGACGCTCCTGTCGACTCGTTCCAGTACTTGAATCAAAGAGGATGCTTCGACCGAGCCGACGGCGTCAACGACGCGGACCAGTTTGGCAAAACAATACACGCCATGACAACGTTGGGCATGTCATCCGACGACCAGGCGTCCGTGCTCCAGCTCGTGGCGGCGGTCCTGCACGTCGGAAACATCTCCTTTTCATCGCACCATCACCCAAACACGCACTCGACGTTTGCAACCAACAAAGCACGCGTTGTTGAAATCGTGGGCGAGTTGCTCGGGCTGGACATGGCGGCTATGGAAACAAGCATGACGACACGGCGGATCAAGGCCGGCATGGACCATGTCGAGGTCAAGTTGACGGCAGCGCATGCGGCGGTAGCGCGGGACGTCGTGGCCAAGACCATCTACTCGCGCGTGTTCGATTACCTTGTTGAGCGCATCAACGCCGCCGTGGTCGCGGCGTCCGCCGACCGGTTCATCGGAGTCGTGGATATCTTTGGGTTTGAGATTTTTGACGTCAACTCGCTCGAACAGCTGTGCATCAACTACGCCAACGAAAAGCTCCAGCAACTCTTTGCCTCGTTTGTGTTTGGCATGGAACAAGCACAATACATGGCGGAAAACATCCCATGGACGTTTGTGACATTTCCAAACAACGACGAGTGTGTCGCGCTCATCGATGGCCGCCCGATTGGACTGTTTTCGCTCCTGGACGAGCAATGCGTCGTCCCCCGTGGCAACGACGCGCAATTGGCGGCAAAGTTATACGATGCGTTTGGAGCGAGTTATGCCGCGTTCAAGTGCACCAAGCTGCAGCAAGGTCGCGGCCAGTTTGCCGTCGTCCATTATGCTGGCACTGTCGTGTATAACACGTCTGGGTTTTGCGAGAAGAACAAGGACAGCGTCCATCCTGAGGCCCTCGAGCTCCTCATGGGGTCCGCCTTGCCGTTTGTGAAGGCGCTGTTTGCATCACCACTTGCACCCGTCGCGACGCACGCCCTTCAACGCAAGCACTCCCACAGCCACTCGTCGAATGGATTGCGCAAAGGCAGCCACGGCAGTGCCGGTGCCGTGTCATCGTCCGTTGTGATGAAATTCAAGAGCCAACTCACGTCGTTGCTCGAGTTGCTGCATTCCACGGTCCCGCATTTTGTCCGGTGCATCAAGCCAAACGACACACTGCACCCCGCCGACTTTGACGCGTCGCGAGTTCTCGAGCAACTTCGCTGCAGCGGCGTCCTCGAAGCTGTCAAAATTTCCCGAGCGGGGTACCCCGTCCGCATGCCCCACGAGATTTTCCAACGGGAATTCCGCCCGCTGCTGACTGGCAACGGCGACTTGGGCACCCAGCTGGCGTCATTGGCATCCAACCTCGCGGAACTCGGCGCACTGAAGCATCCGTTTCAACTGGGGCTCACAAAGGTGTTTATGGTCCAAGAAGCGTACCAGCACCTTCATCGCATGCAAGTGACGCTGCAAGTGGCCGCGTCACGTACGCTGCAGCGAGTCGGTCGCGGTTTCCTCGCACGACGTACCTTCCGACTCGTTCGATGCGCCGTGGTGCGGATACAAAGCTGGGCGCGATCGCAGCGCGCCCAACAACACTTACGAGCTCTCCAGCGGCTGGTGTGCGAGGCCCGCGCCGCCACAACCATCCAAGCCTGTGGACGAATGCTTGCATGCCGTCGTTGGTTTAACCAACACAAGAACGCCGCGGCCATGCTGCACCGCGTTGCGCGGGGATTTCTTGGGCGTCGAGCGGCCTCCCGTCGGAAAATTCTCGTGGAAAAGGCGGCCCGTGCTGCGGAGTTGGTGGCTCGAGCACAGTTGGCCGAAGAGGCGCGACACAAAGCTGCAGCTGAAGCTGCTGCCGCAGTGTTGGTGGCCCCACCCGTCCCAGTCAAACCGCCGACTTCGACGGAGCAGCTTCCTGTCACCAAAGTCCTCGTACCTTTGAAACCCACAGTCGTTCGAGCGGTGTCGTTCGATGAGTTTAGCGATTCCGACCACTCGGACGATGACGGCAGCGGTAGCGGCGCCCCCACCGAATCCACGTCGTCGTCGCCGTCCCGCGCCTCGACCATTCCCAAGATCAACCGAGAATCCGAGTACGAAATTACGTGGGAATGCGGCATGTTGGGGCTCTACTTTGAAAGCGATGAGACGACGGGGCTTCCCATTGTCCGACGGGTGCATGAGACATTGAGCACGTGTGCCGACATTTTCGACGTGAGTCCAGGGGATGTGCTGCTCTCCGTGGGCCGGAAACCGGTCGCGAACAATGACATTCGGCACATTCTCAAGCTGCTCCAAGAAGTTCCCAAGCCCGTGTCGCTCCGTTTCCAACGGACGCACAAGAGCATGCGCGAGTCGTCCGCGCTCATGTTGGACGAGTACGAAGTGCTGTGGCGCGACAGCATTCCGCTCGGCCTTGGATTCAAGCCGGACAAGAAGCGCGGCATGCCGTGCGTGTCGAAATGCCGGGGGAACCCTCAAATCCCGGGCATGTTTAACGTCCGTCTGGGGGACTACTTGACTGCAATCAACGAAATATCGACGTACAAGATTGACTTTTCACGCGTGATCACGCTGCTGGAAGAAGGTCCGCGTCCGGTGGTGCTTCGGTTCCAGCGCGCCGACCCCGACGACGTGGACGACAGCATGTTGTCGCATCGCGACACGACCATGAGCAGCTCGTCGAGCGTCGTGAGCCGCGAAAGCGTTCGAGACATCTTGCGCAATGGCGACAGCACGGGCGTTCGATTCAGCGAGCGGGACAGCGTCGCGTTGAGCCGACTGAGTGTCATGAGTTTGAATCCCAAGCTCGACGACTCGTTGTACAACATCACGTGGAAGGAAGAAGACGGCGCGTTGGGCATCGTGGTCAAACAAGCCATCTCGAGCTTCTACCCCGAAGTGACCAAAGTCAAACCGGAAGGCGCGATCTTGCGCCAGCCCAACAAAGTCCACGTCGGCGACCTCCTCGTCTCGATCAACAACAACAACATTAGCAAAATGGGCTTTCGAAACGCCATGCACTTGCTACAGATCGGACCCAAGCCCGTGCTCCTCACGTTCCAAAAAAGCGACCGGACGTCGCACGGCGGAGTCCCCGCGAGTATTTAGAAGTGGCCGTTGCAATCCATGTCGTGATAATTACAACACCAAGGGTCCCTCCCGTCGTGACACGTTGGGTAAACTTGGTCTGTTGCTGCGTTGACACGGCGACCGAGAGTCGTCATGCAGAAGCGCTCGTGCAGCGCGGGACCGCGTTGTCATGGCGAGGACAACGCAACTGCATTGCGTGGGGATTCGGTCCCGAGATCCTTGCGGACGCATCAGAGTTATGTCGACGCGCGCACTGCGAGTGCACGGGGTGGCCGAACGACTCCGCCGCGACGTCGGGTTCGCCGACGAGAAACTGCTTGCACAGTTTGGTGTCGAGGATGTAGTACGACCGACCGACTTTCATGCACAGGCCGCTGTCGATGGCGCCGGACGCTTTGCCGAAGAAGCAACTACTGCCACTAAGTGCAGCAGAACTCGATCGAATCGTTGGCGCACGTCGGGTCCTTGTTTCGGATTTGTTCGTACAGACTGATGCAGGCAAGCAGCACACGGAGCTACGTGCAACGCTGCCCATATACAGCGAGTGGATCGGACGTCGGGGACAACGGAGCACTGTCGATAGATGGTGGCCGAGTGCGCCATGGGCGATGAAAACGTTGTGAGCCAAATCGTGAATGATAATCGACTGGAGTGTCGCATTGTGTATACGACGTGGTCGGCACGACGACAAAATTGCCGACACTGCGTCCGATGGGAGTGGATGCACAGCAAGCGCCGACGTGCCCCTGATCGGCCCAAACTGGACCTGGGCCGCGTACTCCGTACGGGTCCAGCAAAGAGACTGCGCAGGAAGAGCACGGAGCGGCCATTCCAAAGGACGCCCCGCACGCAGGTGGCTGCGCAAAGTCGCGACAACATATGTCCAAGATGTCGACAAAGGCAGCGTCCGTGACTAGAGCCCTCCCCCCTGCCGTGCCGATCTCGTTGTCGAGGCAGGTCGTTTTGATGATTCGCAGCTCCGCTTTGAAATGCTCTGCCGCTTTGTCCGCATTGGAGACCAAGCATCAGGGGGTGAAATTGTGGGCCATGTCGTACCGTTTCCCACCCGTCCGTGCTGGGCCAACGTGCGCATGTTAAACTCGTGGCCCAAATGCCTCCTTCCACGTCGTTGTTGCCTCGAGCAAGAGTTGTCGGGGGTCGACCGGGCTCTACTCGAGCACGGTCGATGGCACGCAATCATTTCCTTTGGCAAACTCGGACGAGCACGATATTGCACAAATTTCCTCTCACGACTGAGACCATGACGTCGGCCTCAAGGCGTGTCAAGAACGCAATGTGGTTGAAAAGGCTGTGGATTTGGACTTGTGGCTGAGCTTGGCAACGTGTGTACTGGCTTCGCTGTCCTCTTGTACGGAGCCATGCAATGTCGTGCGTGGCGTCGACATACACGCATGGCATGACAATTGCCAAGAGTGTGCTGACGTGCGCGCCCGGGACGGAGCCACAATTCGTTTCCTCAGTGAAACAACTCTCATGATCGAAAGGGTTCTCCATGCATGATGATGGCAACATTGCACTGGAAGGAGTCCGTGGACGATTTCAAGGTGCTTCCAGTCGATGCACGAGATGCGGTGGCCCGTGTGTACACAGCCGCGACAGGTTTTGATTCAACCTCACACTAGCGCACGTCCACATGCTGCGGATTGTGCAGCCACCGGCGGCGGCACATGAGCCATCGAGAAAAACACACCTCACCTATTGCACGTTATACCGCGTTGCAGGAAGCAGCTTCGACTTGGACAAGTCGACGGGCGGTGGGAATTCTGGACGTTTCTCCAGCGCTTGAATCTTGTCCTCGGCGAGCTGACGGAGTTGGGTGTCGTCGTGGGCCGAATCATGGCGGTGCTGGTCGGCCACTCTGGCTTTGAGAATGCGGTTGAACGATCGGAGGGGGCCGATCGCCTTGAGGGTGTTTGCTGTGGCGCCGCGTGGGGACACTGGGAGCGGCGGTTGCTGGCGGGCAAACCACTCATGTTGCAACAACTCGGCCGCCGTCGCCCTGCGTGCACGTGTCGCCTTGGCAATCGAATGTCAATAATGGACGCACCGTTCAGCAGGATTCACCCGCAACATCTTGGAAACGAGGTCCTATTGTCGGCATCATGTAACTTTCCGCCGCGACACTTGACTCGCCTCCCGACGTACCTTGGCTTCCAAGCTAATGTCGCTCCAGTACACCGAATCGAAAAAGTAAAACCCGCAGCAGATCGATCGAAACAGCGTTTGAATGTTCTTGATGCGGTCGTGGTGGAATGGAGGGTACCCACATAACAGCGTGTACACAATCACTCCTGCGCTCCACACGTCGGCAGGCTACAACTCGCCGTCACCATGAGCCGTCAAACGGCACAGTGCTCACCTTGCCGTACGGCCCGCCTTGAATCACCTCTGGCGCCATGTACCCGGGCGTGCCCAGGACTTCTGTCAGCGTTGCCTCTTTATGCGGCAGTTGGATGGCAAATCCGAAATCGACAATCTTCAGCGTCGACGACGTCGGGCTCGGCGAGTCGAGCATGAGGTTCTCCAACTACGCACACATTGTCCAGCCCATTCGTATCAACTGACGACGCACTTTCAAATCGCGATGGACAATATTCCGCGCATGGATGTACGTGAGAGCTTCAAGAAACATCTTGACAAGGCGGCACACGTCGCGCTCGTGAATGTCGTCTTTCATCTCGCGCAACTTGTCAAACACGTCACCGCCGCGAAGCTCCTCCATGACCAAGATGTACATATTGTCTTCTTTGTAAAACCCCTGGCACCGAACGATGCCTGTTCACGTCAGGCAAGTCATGAGACAACGAGTGCGTACCTGGATGATACATTCGACGAAGCAAGAACGGTTCGGTCAATGCACACTCGAGTGCCCCGGCGTCTAGCTGATGCCGATCGTACACCTTGCACGCGTACGTTTTTTGGGTGGCGATTTCTCCGCACTCGTACACCGTCGCAAACGACCCCGACCCCAACTTTCGTCCCAATATGAACTTGTCGTGGAAGTTTTGCTTTGCCTCGTGCTCGATCTCGATGAGCGACCCCACGTCGGGGTTCTTCACAGTACGCAGGAGACTATCACTGGATGGTCCTTTGTACTGGCGCATTAGGTCTTCGTTCGAGGCATTCTCGTCGTCGTCGCTGCCGCCGCACCAGAGCCCGCCGCAATAGTTGCCCATGACCGTCGTGTATATCTTTTGATTGTCCGGATATTGAAACCCACCGAGTCCCTCCATACAACATTCAAACATAACGCAATCGTTAATGAGCTCCTTTTGATGATGACGTTGGTATAATTTCCCAAATTGCACACAAAGTCACGTATTGGAATCTATTTGGAATACTTTTAGACTTTACCGCAGTAACGGGAAATTTCGGTATCCGGATAATGCTCCGGAAGAATCATTCTTCGCCATCTTGAACCATTTCAAGCATGAATGTGGTCGCGACCTCGATTTCGGGAACGAATGTACAGCTCGTCGTAAGCTCTCTGACAGATCAAAGCCAAGTGGTTTGCATCGATCGCCCGTATTCAGCGTTGGAAAAGCTGCATATCTTCCTCGTCAAGAAACATGGCGCGATCAACATCCCGAGCTTTCCCTTGTTTCCATCGAACGCAACCGATGCCAAGCTGGCCGTCCTGTGTGCAGAGCTCACGGCATACTTCAAGTGTACGCCGTGTTTGGTATATAGCTAGTCTCTTATGTATGATGTTCAGGCGACAAGGTGTATGAAAGCGACGAGGTGCGCTCCCTGGTGGACGAAGAAATCACGGCCGGCGCGGCGCATATGACCGCCATCGACTTTATCCTGCAGCCTTTTGAGTATGAAAAGGTACCAGAGCCCCCTATCCTGTCGTTGGTAGTATCACGGTTGTTGGTTGAATACAGGTCAACATCCTGCGCGGCTCCAAGCACGAACTCCAGCTCCAAATGACCTCTGCCGGGCAATCACTCGTGTGGAAGTTTGAAGTCGAGGATTACGACATTGAGTTTTACGCTGAGTTTCACACGCCGTTCCCCATGTACACTGAGATCTTCCATGCAGCGACGAAATACCAAACTACGTCCAAGCCCGTTGAAGGTGCGCCGATGCAGTCTGGCACTTGGTTGCTCACTCGTGGCGCTAGGCATGTACACGTGCAGTCGACCGGGAGTTGTAACCCTTCGATGGGACAACACGTACTCTCGGCTTCGAAAGTACCGACGCGCGTTTGCATGTGGCATCCAGCTCATGAATGTTATGTGTGCACTAGCAAGTCGTTGCTGTACTTGGCGCATGTGGTGGACAAGAACATGATGGAGTCGGCGCTCGCGGCGGCAGATGCGTTGAATCAGGTTGGTGGTGCCGTCACATGCTGGAATTGAACAGACTTGGTGAAGGCGATGGAAGCTGGGCCAACGTCCGGCAACTGCCTCCGCTTGCAAAAGTCGCCACTGCTGAAAACCACCGCCGGCACCCCTCGTCTTCCCATCATGCCGTCGTTGGAACAACTCACGCCACAGTGGCTCATGGACGGGCTCATGCAAACGACGTCCGCCACGGCGAGTTATGCCGCCAAGTTGTTTGGATCCCGTCATCCACCGTTGGCACTTGCCATGTCGTCGGAAGAACCCGACGCGTGCGGGAACAGTCTCATTCAAGAGCTCAATGACCTCAACATGAAGTTGCTGCAACGCGTGGTGCGTTAGACCACAACGTTCTCGTCGTTAGATGGAAACGTGTGGCTAGGAACGGCTGGAAGACTCGTTGGCGCGAATTGCAGGTGGATTTCGATTTCCCAAACATATCTCGCTGCAACACCAAGCATGAATCTCGTATGCTGGTGTAGTCGAACGAGACCAAGCGCTGTCCAGAGTGCAGCTCGCCGCAGCGAAAGCCGTACGACCGGAGCTCCCGTCGCTGCTGTCGTTCATGGTGCAAGTAGGAAGCCGATGCTGGTGCGCTCAACGACGTAATCGTCAAGCTTCAAACCCAGCATGACGAAATTGAGGTGCATGCAAGACGTGTAGCTGCGTTCTTTGCGACATCAGCCCGTAGCGACTGTGCCGAGAGCGGCAGAATTGGCCAGCGGTGCTGGCCGAGCGAGACGCGCTGCTTCTGGAAAAGCATCGATGGGCCATGGTACGTTGCGTCGATGAGGATTTCCAACATCGTTGCGACCCCCGTCTCGAATGAATGGATGCTGTCGTAGATTGATGAGTTTGACTCGTACTCGGAGAAGCCGTCGTCGCCCCGGGAAGACCGACCGGTGAAAGACCCCCACTTGAAGGATGATGTGCGCCAAGCACTCGAAAAGGAACTGGGCCAGGCAGAGCTGACTCTGTTGCGAGTTCGCGCGCAGCTGGGGTATTCGCTGCACCACCATGTCCCTGTTCGAAGTGCTGGCGACCGCCTCGAGCGCCTCGCCAACGTGCGTTGCAAGTTCGTACTCGTTTGGCAGTGACGGTCTCGTATGTAGGAGCTTGCTGCGGCGAAGACCGAGTACGACGAAAAGGCGGAGCAGCGGGCGCTTGAAATTGCCGAGCTGAACCAACAGGTAGTACAGACTGATGACGACTGGCGCGCGGCAGTCACAAGATGAGCACCAGATTGTCAAGTACAAGAGTCACAAGAAGGTTTTGGTGACAGAATTGAGGAACTTGAAGCGAGAAACGGATGGACAGGTAGCTGTCGCGATGGCCGAGGCATGCGAAGCACGAATGGTGAACCAGAGCCTGAAGCGGCAGAACGAGTTGTTGTTGACGCAAATGCGCGCGATGGTGGACGACAACAACGCCGCGGCAAAGTCAGCGGACATCGAACCGACAGCATCTCCCTTGATCAGCACCATTACGGCTGCAGACATTGCGCTGTTGAACGGGCAGCCCGAGGTCAAAATGCTGTCACAGGTGCCGCATGAGCAACCAAATCCGTACCGTGAACGTCTCCTTCGCTTCTTCCAAGAGCACGACCCCAGTCAAATCGATCAAGTGGACGACATGCTTGAGAGCTACCGCGGTGTCGAGGACTCGCTCATGGACAGCCTCCACCTCAAGTACACCTTCCAACACTTGGCTTGACCACACGTTGCAGACTTCATATATCGGATAACGGGACAAATTCGGATAACCACGGTTGAAAATCGGGACAAGCTCGGATAATCGGGACAAATTCGGATAGATGGGGCAAATTCGGATAATCGGGACAGATTCGGATAATGGGGACAAATTCGGATAAAGATAAATCCATTGTTAAGAGGAAGGTCATCTGCATCATCTCTGTCATGTTGCGCCGGCGGTCGACGTCGTCGTTTTCGTCGACAGGATCGATTCCATCGCACCAGAGCTCGATTCAAGACGCTGAGATTGTTCGGGAAGGATGGTTAAGGAAGAAGGGGCACTTGTTTGCGACGGTGAAGTCGCGGTACTTTATCCTGTATGTGGACGGCCACCTTGTGTACTTGAAAAACGCCAAGAAGAAGAAACAGAAAGGGTCCGTCGAACTGGCGATGTCAGACATCATTGCACCACACCCGACCAAGAAGAATGACAAGGCAAGTCGGTTTCAATGAGACAAGGTTGGGGCCGTGACTGCCTTGTCGTAGTTGTTTGGGTTCGATTTGAAGAAGGCCGCCACGACTTCCGACGCAAACTCGACCAAGGCGTATACGTTGACCATGTTTGCATCGACTTCTGCGGAGCGTTCGGAATGGGTACGTCGAGCAAACACTTTTGACTGGCACTGATCGAGGGAGGTGGTGGTAGATTGATGCAATTCGTCGAGTTGCAACGACGCAGGTCACCCCACCGCAACGAATGCTGTCCATCATGGAAGCTTCCGCCGCGACAAATTGCAGTAGCGCTTCTGCCATTCTTGGCACAGTTGCTTCGAACCCCCGCGATACGTTTTGCGTCTTGATTGAATTGGGTTTGTAGCCATCGTCGCCGCATCGCGCTTGACGCCACTCTGATTGCCCAGGCGAGTTGCAGCAGCTAGTTACCTTAGCTCAGTCGACATGGGACGCAGATCCACTCAAGTGGAGCCAAGATCAAGTGGATCGTTCTCGCCGCCATCGTGGTCTAACCACGCGTGTCGTAGTACTTGGAGCTCTGTCGCAGCATTGTGTTTGCTCATGAAAAAGCAAGTGGCGCCAACATGAGTCTCCAAGAAAGCACAGTGCTGAAAGACGCACTGGCATTGCGCTATCAGTTCGCTCAAACGATACTTTGAAGAGATTCCTCAACAACTTTGGCAGGTACGAAGATGCCCAAGCCCAGCTACAAGCTCGCCGCGTTTCGATTGCAGCGCCAACCCATTCCGAGCTGGTGCGTACTCTTGGTTCGACGATATCATGATGCGGACTACATCCATGCGAAACTTGAGCAGGACCAAGCCCCAGTGGAGCCACCGGCGTCCCCTCGATCGACGACGAGAACGGATGTACCAGTACGTTGATCCTTACCTATACATCAGCTGACGTCCGTCCCGATGGCCCGGCCAGGCAGCAACTCTTGGCACGGTATCTCTCCTCGTGGCTGTCGTTCGAGTGCTTCATTCCGTCGGCTAGGCACCCTTGCCCGTCAAAGTGGCACGGTATTTTGACACGCTGAACGCTTCGTTTGTCGCATCGTCGCCGCGGTCGAAAACGATGGCAAAATATGTCCACTTGTACCAAGAAGTACGTGGCGCTCTGCATCTTCTCGTGCTGCGTCCCATGCCTCGACGTCACCAACGTGCAGGAAGCGCTCACGGTGAAACGAGCATGGAATATTCACCGAGACGAAGCGGACGACGTTTTGAACTCGACCAAGGCATTGTCCAAATCGCCGTGGACAGTGGACGAGTTGTCCCAACTGCTCCACGAAAGATTTGACGTGAGTTGGAGGGGCAGTCCTCCACCTTGGACTAGATCGCAACACGTAGAGGGACCGCATTTACACGAACGTTGGCGACATGTTCATTGCAATAAATCCAGCGCCTCGTTTGGTACACCACTCGGCGGGCAACTCGATCTACGACGAAGCCACGGTCATGTGGTATGGAGCCCGCTCCACCAGCCGCCTGGCATGACCCGAATGCTTGTAGGTACCGCGACCACGATCTCGCTGTGTGCAGCCCTCATCCGTTTGCGTTGGCAAAGCGGTATGTGTCTCGAGGGGTTGATGTCGTGCCATTTCATGTAAAAGAATACTGTGTCGATAGCACCCTGTCAAGCGTCCAAGAAAACGAGCATGACGAATGCATTGTCATGATGGGCGAGTCGGGCAGTGGCAAGACAGATTTTGCAAAGCAAGTGCTCAAGTACATTGCGTTGGTGCAGCACGCCGTCAAACCACCTCATGTGCGAACGACGGGGTCGATGTCGTGTGGAGGACCGTTCGTGACCAACGTTTATTATCTTGTGTTGCAGGTGCAATTGTTCACGAGCTCGACGAAAAGCACCATCAAAATGCGAAGTGACGAAAGCCACTTGATGGATTTGCTGCGGCTCAAACGGTTGGCCTGGCATGACAACTCCCTTCACGACTTGTGTGTTGTAGCGTCAACTACGAGACGATTTATTTGGACATTACACCCGAGCGGTGGCCCGACATGTTGGCGTCAAGCGGAGGCATCAAGCAGTACGACGACATTCCACGACGTACGTCGTTGACTGAAACATGGCGCAGGTTGCCGCAACTGCACATGGACTCGTTATTCTTTGGGGTGGGGCGGTCGCGTTCGGTTGTGCGTTCCTCAGCCAAAGGATAGAATTACGACGACCTCCAACGGCTCGAAGACGACGAGCAGTTTGTATTTTACGTGAAAAACCCCAAAGTCGGTGGACCGCTTGCGTGTCAGCTCGACGTCATGGTGTGTACGGGTGGATATTCGTAGGCCGCTCGGTTGACGTCGGTGCTCTTGGATGGAAATGTTCTCCTCGAAGCCTTTGGGAACGCGAGAACGGTACTGGCATCGGTCGTGGCCAAACCTGTCTCGATGGTGGCGGTGTAGGTGCACAACCCCAACTCGTCTCGGTTTGGCAAGTCCACGTCCTTTTCGATCGATTCGACAACGGGCCACCTCCTCGGTACGTACCGTCCGTTCACTGCAATGAGTTTGCTCGGGTGAAAGCGACCGTGTTGAGATTTGATGCCGCGATGCTGTCGTCTAGGGGGCACGATTCAACCCTTCTTTTTGGAAACGTCCCGTGTCACGAGCTTGAACCCCGACGGTACTCGGCATTCAAACGTGCTACCCGATGCGGCATGAATGGCCACCGTGGCGGCGTAGATGCCAATTTCCACATCTTTTACGCTCTCTTGGTCGGAGCCAGTGACGCGTTGGTCGAAGACTGCCACCTGAAGAACACCACGCCAGCGACCTTTGCCTATTTGGGCAAGCCCACAAAACACGCGTCTGCCAAGTATGCCGCCATCGCGTTCGTGCACATGTTGATGGGCATGCATGGCGGCGTGTAGTGTACGCAATAGCAAGGCGGATGAAGATCGCGTGCGGTGGAATCGAGGTATTTTTTCGATTGATTCACTCGTGCCCATCGACGGCTGCAACGTTGCGTAGTTTTGCGCTGCTTGGACTTGGTTGGCGTGTCGGGCACGGACCGATCGGCCATCTTCCGCGTCCTCGCGGCGGTGTTGTACTTGGGAAACATCGTGTTCGAAGACATGTTCAACAATTTGGGCGTCGCGACAGGTTTCGCAAATCGTTGCCGGGCGTGTGGTTTCATGGCGTTGCAGGAGTTTGCGTGAAAACCAGCCAAGAACTCGATGTTGTGGCGTCTTTGCTCGCGGTAGGGTGTGTCTGGCGGCACGACTCGGCTGATGTCGATATATCCAGATGGATGCAGCACATATTGCTCGCGTCCTGTGCACGAAACAGTGCGTTGCCTGGTGGATGGGCGTTGTTCAATCGTGGCGTAGACTCGCCGTGGCGAAGAAGGACGAAGTGTACGAGCTGCAAGTCCATGTCCGCCAAGCCTGTGTTACAAGAGACAGCTTTGCGAGGTGAATGCCTTGCATGGCGGTCACGTTGACGCAGAAACTTCGTTCGGTAGGCTGCTCTACGACAACTTGTTTCATGCTTTGGTTGGTCTGCTAAACCGCAACAGCATGGCGACCAAGGTAATGCGCTGACGCCCTGGTCTGTCCTAACAACACGCCACCGGATTAGAGTGACAACGTGCATGACATTACATTGGTCGACGTGTTTGGGTTTGAAGACGTTGGCACGAATTCGTTCGAGGTATGTTGTTCAACACGATTGCCCGCCCCAATGCGTCGTGCGCCAGCAACTCTGCATCAATTACTTGACGGAAAAATTGTCTGCGTTCGAACTCGACTTCGCTGGCGAAGTCCAAGGCGCGCTGTACTTTGCTGAAGGCGTGGAACGGTATTGGTCGAGCGTTCTCAACACGACCGACGGTACGATGGCGAGCGGCCAAGTGTGTCACTTGGCAAGGTGTGACCTGTTTTAGGGGCTAGTCTGCAAGTGATGACCAGTCCTGTGGGTGTTTGGGCATGTCTTGACGAAGCCACCGTGTTGCATGGCAACGAGGATGATCCCAACCAAGTTAAAAACAGGTGATGCACGTGTGTCGGGCGCTCCATCTCTGACAAACGTGGCCAAGTCGATTTGTTCGCGCACTGTACTCGCGCAATGTCGATCACCCTGCTCTGGCAATTCGAAAAGATCCCCTCGAATTTGGTATCCATCACAATCGTAGCACAGTTGTGTACACGTACGTCAATCGCAACCGACGGACGAGGCGTGTGATTTTATTGCATTTAGTTCGACGGACTTCGTCTTCAAAAACAGCCAGAATATGGTGCAGCCGTTGCTTCAACTCGTCGGGACGTCTAGCGATCCGTTTGTCCAGGTGCAGATCGACCACAAAATCTGGCGCTGGAATGGACAAACGTATTGATTTGTAGGCGCTGTCATTGCAGATGCCACGTCCCGCCAACGACGCAAAGCGGCAAACCACCGCAAATCGGTACGGCAAAGGAATGTGTCTACGCCGAGCCTCAAGAGCCATAGGTTCAAGGACCATGTCCAATCGATCGTGGTCAAGTTGAACAGCGCTCGGCCTCGTTTTGTGCACTGTTTGCGACCTCGGCTCTCGAATTCAATGGTACCTACCTACCTCACGGGCCACACACACAAGTCAACGGGTATGCATGGCATTGTTTTGTAGAACTGTACTTCGTTGGATGCGGACGTATTGAAGGCCCAGGTTCAAGGCCAACTCCTCGCTCCCATTGTCACGTTCATGAGCCAAGTCTTTCGCCACAGCTTGGCGTTTTCGGCATTTCACTCGAGTTACTACATGTTGTTCAAGGGTATGTTTTGATGAAGAAACTTGGCACGGACGTGATGTTGGGGGTAGGCGGAATTACGACCGCCGAGGGAGTGGAGGCGGCCTTGTACACGTTTGCGTCGTCCTTGTCCGAGCTGACAGGGTACAACAACACGGCCAACGACTTGTTGACGCATTGGAACCATGTAGATCTTCGTGTGAATACGCCGTCGGGTCGTCCATGGTGTTTTTCAATGAGCCGTTGTATTTGGCATTGCAATCGCAACGGCTGGCAGTGCGCTCCGATGCGTGCATTCGCATTCAATCGGTACGTTTCGATAATGTGCATCGAATGACGATTTCTGGTTGCACAGACGATTCGAATGTGGCTGGCGACGCGCGAGGTCGACAAAATGCGCCAAACGACTCGGTACTCTTGCCTGTTTGGATCGACGACATGACAACCACGTCAGGAATTTCGTTCGAGACATCACGCACTTCTATGCAAAGTACAACCCGTCCAAGCTAT
Source organism: Aphanomyces invadans (assembly GCF_000520115.1). Classification (NCBI taxonomy): domain Eukaryota; phylum Oomycota; class Saprolegniomycetes; order Saprolegniales; family Verrucalvaceae; genus Aphanomyces; species Aphanomyces invadans. Next base: position 1,544,959 of record NW_008580154.1, read on the forward strand.
CGGAAGGTGAGCTTGTTCATGCGCATGCGTCGGGCGTCCTTGACGTCGATAGTGCCGACGATTGTCCGGGCTTTTCGTGGACGGGAAGGCGTGTTGTTTGAAAAGCTCAAACAAAAATACATGAGCGAACAGCACGACGTCGTGGCGGTCGACAAAGATACGGCGTTGGAAGATTTCATTCTGAAAGTCCACTTTGACGCGACCACGGTTCAAAAGGTATATGGTCACGTGTGCCTGCCGTCCCTACAGCACGATCTAGATGTTGTCGAACCCGAAAATGGCGCTCTTGCTCGGAGAACCCAACATTTTGCAAGCACTTCGAGAAGGTTGTGTGCGTGTTTGCCCAGCGAGTCTCGTCTGCTCACAATGACGTCGTCGGGAGCTAGTGAGCATTGACCCGTCGGTCATATACCTCCAGACCACCGACCCTGTCCTGCGGCTGTTTTACACGGAGCTGAAGAACTTTTTCACGCCGACAACCAACCCACATCGGGTTCCATACAACCAAATGCCGCTCGAGGACGCGGTATGGCAATCGTTCGACAAGTCCAACTCACCAAACGGTTTGAGGAGGTTCACAAGCTGGTGCAATTGCAGCTTCTTCAACCCACTGCCGACATGGCACCTGAAGATCAAGCGGTTGTCCTAGAGGTTCCTTCACAATCGTGATGACATGGCACGCCACCTTCACGTCGCGTTTAGATTGCCGTCGACCCAATGTTCCTCGCATTCCACATCGATCAACCTGGTGTACGACCCATGCTAGAGGCTCTGGTGCAGTAAGTTGTATACCCCACTGGTCGACTTGACGTTCGTGCTAACTCGCATGCATAACCAGCAACATTGAGCGCGACCCAGCCACTCGAATCGCCGAAGCCGCCGCCGCGTACGAGCCGTCTCATGTGCCAAAAAAATGTTCACGTATGTTGGGCATAGTGAGAAGGACGCGTCCCGCGCATCCCAAGCAGCGATTGCCAGTGCTGACGTCACTGCCGACGTCAACACACTGAAAACGTCGTCGGACATGGCCCTGCTTGTGCCAGATCAACCAGTCGATATTCCGTTGGAGGCGGTGCCAGACGGGCCAGTTGCTGCCACCCATGACGCTGGCATTCGAGCCATTCAATCCCCCGAGTACCATCAGGCGTGTTGATGTTTGGCTAAACACCCTCAGCAGGAGAGCACCGTCGCCGAGTGCTGAGGTCAACACTGCTCTTCCTCTGGACAACTTGTCAACGTTTGCAGCGGGCGCCATACCACGGTACTACGTTCCGTGCTCCAGTTGTGGTTCATTTTGCACGTTGATAGGGTCGAAGGACCTGGTGTCGCTGCAGCACACATCGACAGGGAGCGATTCCAAGACATGGAGCTAGAAAGAGCGGTCCGAACGAGAATGAAATGACGGGACGTCTCACGTTTCTCGTGTAGGTGGAGAAGCTCATCGAAGCTCACCTATTCTGTCCGACCATCGACATGACGCCCGACGAACAAGCTATTGTTCTCGAGGTATTGCATCGAGGGATCGCACGACGCTTCTCGAACGACGTGGGGTGTAGATTGCAGCGGATCCGCCGTTGCTGGCATTCCACATCGACGAACCCAACGTACAAGAGCTCGTGCGTCGTTTGTGTCGGTGCGAACTGTGTTTGCGCAGGAAGAATTCCATGCTCAGGCATGATGTCGTTCAGGATGGTGGACGCAATAATGGACAAAACAACGTTGCCGATATCGCGTACAGGAGTTCAAGGCGGAGGCGCCCCTGCGGAAGATGCGCCGTCCGAAGTACGCCCGTTGCATCAAATTCCGGATGATCTGACACACGAGGCAGGTGGCGTTCAAGCGCGTCAAGATCACAAACAAGCTGCTAAAGAAAATCATGCATGACGACGGTAGCACTGCGCCGTCGCGGGGTCAAGGCGGACGAGCTCACACCGCATTTGTGTGCAGGGCTTTTGGCGATGATGGGCGAGCCGCAAGTGGTCGAGTTCTTCGAAGAGGTACAGTCGCTGCATGAAAACATGGCGTGTGGCAGTCACGGGCGACTGTGTCCAGTTGTCCGAAACCAAGTCGACAACGCCAACGATATCGTTTCCAGCGCACGAGACGAAACTCATCGAGTTTTACTCGGCCGTGTTGAAATTGAGTCAGTCGTGACGAGCGCCAGATTCTCGCGGAAGAAGGTCCACCCGCTCGTAATTCGAATCACAAAATGCCCAGTCGCGTTGTAGTTGTCCAGAACGCGAGCGGGGTCGCTCTCGCTTGTTGGCGCCACCGAGCCTGCTGGCATGACAAGGATTGCTGCGTTGCAATACGTTCAGCGAGTAGAATTGCATCGGGTCACTTCACATTAGTGTGCGCTTGTGTGGTCCTGGTGAATGGATCGAGCCTGACGTACGTCGGCGACGAAGCGTTCGATTGTAAAGTTATTCGTGTGTGACTTCTTTCAACTGCATGCGGTGCGACCGCTTGGCGACGAACGAGAATGGTAAACACGGACTGCGTCTTGGCGGCCGCACGACACCATCGCGCCGGTGTGTTTCTCGCCACGAATTGGCGGGCCGTGATGTTTCGACTGCGAACGTAGGGATGCTGTGCAACGTAGCGTTTATTGTTGGTTGGTACCGACTTCGTCGCGGGTGGAGTCGTCTGCGGCATCGTCCGTCAGGTTGGACGCGTCGGTCGCATTGAAATCGACGACGGAACACCGCGTGACTTGGATAACGTTGTCTTGCGTCTGGAACTCGACGTCCAGGCGGTCGAGACGAAAGCGAAACATCGCGTCCGACGCCTGGCCGCGCTTTTGGTGGACGCTACGAATATCCAGCACGAGAATCTGCTCAATCGTGGCGCGAAGGGCGTTTGCCGACGTGTAGAAGTGCATGGACGGCACAGCTAGTTCCAGGTCGGCTTGGGCTTGTGTTGTGAATGCCACGGGTCTTGGCACAATGTCGTGTGGGTCAGCCACCCATGCTGGACACACCAACGACGGCACGTTGTCGTACGGCACGTACGGCTTGATGTCTAGCACTGGAGTGCCGTCGACCAAGTCGTGCCCACTGATGTCTACACAGCGGCTGGAACACTCGAGTTTGAATCAATCGGGGCCGTTTGAATTGCCGTACCCGGATACCGCGTCGACCTTGACAACAGTCAGTCCGATCGAGTTTGGTCGGTGTGGAGTGCGCGTCGAGAACAAGCCAACTTTTTTTCCGCCCAGGCTACACAGATCCGTGGGAGCCCGACCAGGCAGCCCGTCGAGACGTACCGAGGTGGGGCAATCTTGGCTGGGTACGTGGTTGTTTTGTGGGTACTCACTTTGGCGAGATTGGTGTTTTCGTGAAAGACAAAGAGAACCCACATGTGGCTAAACTGATCCAAGCACTCCAACGACGTTGGCGAAATGCTCGGGAGCAAGGTGATGCGCGCTTTGCTACCTGGCACTAAAGCGCCTTGTCGTGGCGTACCTCGGCGATCACGAAAGCAAGACGACACTGTTCCAATCGCGTCAAACGTGTATCCGTTCTTGTCTAGCTGTTTCTGGGCGAGCAACCTGGCATCGCGCTCGGCATGGGTCCGCCCACTTCGTTCTTGCGCTCGCAGCGCCTTCTCCTTCTCGAGATCCCGTCGTAGCGTTGCAATGGTCTCGTCGTGCCTCGTTGTTTCATCTGGAGCGGTTGGAAGCAGGAACGTTGATGCTGCAACTCCGATGCCTATGCCCAATGCACCAGCCGCCAGCGCCACCGACCACAGCGGTTTGCCGTCCATGGCATGAAATGAAAATATCAAAATAGTGTGATGCGCCGGAAATAGTGTTGACATCTTTGCACTTGACTCACACATGTGCCACGGCGCTTGGATATGGGCCAACGACATCTAAAGATTCTTGCATTGTTAGACACCGCTTTCACTCCTGCGCACGTCGTGGGGACGCAGACGAGTACTAGCTGCATGGCCCTGAAGACAACCGGTTACTGCGAATCACATGCAGTCGCAACGGCCTCGCGGCTGTGCAGAACGCTCCAGCATCCACCCAGTACATAACACCTAGCACACTATTGTCCAAGTGTTCGCCATGTATTTGTTCTGCCCGATGAGGACGCGACGATTACATGTCAGCGATGCAATGTGAAAGTTCATGTTGTGATTTGCGCCACGGTTGCCACCACCAACGCATAGCTGGTCATATGTACCTTTCGCGTCGTTGGCCCAACGACAGGCTACCGGTGCCGGTGGCAAACTTCTCGGAACAACAATAGGATCACTCGCCTGTCACCGTGAACGAAATGAACCGTCGAAAACCCTTCTAACAGCCGCCTTCACAAGGGTGTCTTCGAGGAAGCCATCGTCGCTAGCCTTGCCACCTATACTTGTCACCAATGGAGGACACAGCTTGTAGTGAAGCATGCCTATCGGTTGAAGATCGAGGCAGCATTGGGGCGCCGCCCCGAACCTGCACATTTGTCTTGACAGGGTAGCTGTCCGCCCCCTAAATTGCAACCATATCATTCCGTGAATGAAGGCGTCGCCGCGTCATCCTCCAATATGTCGCGACATCCACGTAGTCACGGTGGAGTGACTGGCCATGTCTAGCCACGTTGCGATTCAAGTGCATGTGGGCGGATATTCAATAGAGATGAGTCGTCAGAGAGGCTCACCACAATGAGCGCATGAGCGAATCTACAAGGAAGAAGATCATGTCGCCAACTTTCACGACCGCTGTCGGCTTCGTGCACCTCTCTGCAAGAAGAGTTGGAGATGGCTCGAAAGAACGCGCTCGCCGTTTGGGCTGGCTCCCTCTGGCTCGGTGCGACCAGAAGCGGCGGTACGATTTGGACAGAAGAGCCGCAGTCGACATGCAGCCGTCAACTCGCACGCGTTTGCAATGTCCAGTCGCCCAACTGAAGAGGTTTCGCTGGATGTAGCGACCCACACTGTAGGAAGTTGATAGCGCAGAGGGAATTTGGAAGTGATTCAATTGTCATAGTTAAATCGTTCTAGCTAAGGATCGCTATGCAGTACTCACGCGACCGTGTCGCGGGTGCGGGTGCGGCTAGCTGCCGACTTCTACAGACCACGCACACTCGACGTCGCGACATCATTAGTTTGTTCCATTTGATCGCTACACACACGAACGACGTGCTGGTTGCAACAAGAACATGTTGTCTGTGACTGCAACAGGCCACTTCGTTTGCATTCAACACGCTGCGCGCATCTTGGCCATTCTCCTTGGCGTCAGAATCGAGTGGACTATTGGGCGGCAGTACAGATCAAGCTGTCGTCGCCGGTCAACCGTCCAGCATAACGCAGTTGAGGCGAATGTCGTCGAGCCCAACGCTCTCTTGGACGGACGGTATTGCATGGCTGGGATGGACACAGCGGCCTGCCACCATAAAACACGATGTTGGGGCCTCCTCACGATGGCGGGAACAGTTCCATGGCAGTCGAAGGGAAAACTAGTTCACCTCGTTCTCACCGCCGGCGCGAGGTGGAATATGTCCACAGCCCGAGCCGCGACGACAGTTCTGCCGCAACAGTCGATGGAGCCATTCGGGCCGACAGTGTCCATCTGCCCCTGGCACGGGGAGCACCACTTCGCATCTTGCTGGGAGATATCGTTCCCTCTAAGCAATATATCATGTCACCCTTCGAGACGTTCTCGG